>NC_067132.1:7797994-8097994 GCF_021347895.1 Acanthochromis polyacanthus
TAATCCAAACAGTTTGGCACACTTCTCAGCTCTTCCTGTTTCCTCTCCATTGCAGTTGTTCCGGTGTGTAGTAGACCATGTTGTGTTTGTGTTACTGCAGGAAATTAGTGACATTAAGTTTACATTAACAAAAAATATTACACATGAGGACATTTTAGGGCTGATTACAGTGCATGGTTTGATGTTTTAGGCAACAAAAAACAAATAAATCAAAGCTACGCCGTTGCCCATTTTTGCATCAAAAATAGTATATTTTGTGAAAGGGGGCACTCATAGTGAGAAATCCAGTGAGAATAACCAGTCAAATCCGCAGTTTCCCTTTGCTAAATCCATAAATACCTGCAGAGCGCAAAAAAATAAAGAAAATGAGCAGTTGGGGATAAAAGCTGTCATCAAAAATTTACAAGACAGAGCCAGTCAAAAATGAAAGACTTGTCTGATTTCAGTGTGGCTGCTATCACTGTCAAAGCAGTGACTTTGTGCAATGATACACCTTTCTCAGTGCTCCTGCAACACTATGAGCACTCGAGTGCGGTTCTCTAAGCATGCAATGGTCTCCTGAACTGTATCAAAACCATCAGAACCTTCAGCTTCAATTTGATTTTGGGGAAAAAGAATTTGCTAGGAGCTAAATCTAATAAGTACCGACTGCTCAAGAGCAGCGATTATGTTGTGGCCAGAAAATTTGTGTATGGTAATTCACACACTATGACCGGGTACACGGCAAAATTGAAGCTCTTGCATGCTGTGATCCCACAGCTCAGGGTTTTTATCCCAAATGTTCTCCCTCAAGACACCTCAGGATTTCACAGTAGAACTTGTGTTGACAGTTCAGGCACTTTCTTGGTGCACTCATGGCTTGACACTCATTTTCATCTAGCCATAGACCCACCACCTCTCATCACCAGTGGTGATCCTGTACATGAAGGTTGGATCATCCTGGCACTAACAAGTAGATTTTGCTTTGTGCTTTAATTTCAGTTCCATTGCAAAATCGCAAATGTGCACCTTCCAATGGTCATAGAAAATCTTCCAATGCTGATAGCGTATTGTTACTCAGAATCCAGATTTATAACAGATGCTACTTTCACATAATGCACTGTTCGTGTGTGTGTTTTGTGTGTTTTCACATTGTAGTTTCACACTGACTGCAGAGTATCCTGATAAGTTTTAGTATGAAAAATTGTTTCCCGTGACCTCTGAATTTCTAAAATCCTGGAGACATCCCTGCAGCTGCTATTTTGATAACCTCTGTATCTGTGTGTGTATATGTCCTCTTTCTGTGACTTCTGTAGGAGCCAGTCTTTGCTGCTACTTTCTCTCCTCCTCCTGACCCTCCTTTCCATTCTTCTTCCCCTGATGAGACAGCTAGCCAGGTAGGAAGTTGCACCAGCTGCTTGCTACCTGCATTGTTTGTGCACATCCTACTTTATGAAACTAACTGAAGTGCATTCAAACACCTCACGCTTTATTACTTAACTTTGCAGAGACTGTGCATTAGTTAGCCTCTTAAATGCACCATTGACAGTAAAAACAATCCTCAGTAAAACTTTTGCAGTAAAATGTGCCGCTCACTGTCAAGATTTTCCGCTTCCATTGCTGCAACCTCACTGACACATCTAGAATTGGCATCAGCACATTATGATCACTAGTACTGTGTTGTCCTTCACCGTCCCCCTGCTAATGTTTTATACAAATATTGTTTCCAGTTCCAAACTTTCAGTAGTGTAAGGCCTGCATGGCAGCCTCCTGCAGCTTCTCATGCTTGTGCAGAACTTGGATATTTTCTATCATCTTTCCACCCTGATCACTTAATCCTCATCCTTTCTTACCTTCCTCATCCATCCCTCTGGTTATGAAGGCCACCAGATCTCCCAGACCCACGCAGGTGGATGAAAGACACCCCTGGAGACGGAAGGTGACCCTGTTAATACAGTATCTAGCCAATCCCACCCCTACCACTCCTTTGTGCCAGCCTTTTCACACTCACTCCACAGTTGAGGTTTCAGTCAGAATCCACACTAAATGAGTTGCAACTGGTAACTAGAAGAATTTGTATGCTATTTTTTGTATTGTTTTTTTAATGTAGCATCATGAATGTCTATAAAATCTTCATGTTTTTTTAAGCTTTCATTTAACCAACAGTTGGTCCCGTTGAGATACAATTACCTCTATTTTAAGGGAACCCTGGCCAAGAGAGCAGCCTGAGAAACACAAAAATTGCAACAATTAATAACAAACAACACCAACTCACACAACAAAATAAATGAAATACATGCCAGACAAAAGCACAGGATTAATAATTTACATTAAAACAAGTGTGACAAGTAGCTGCTGCAAATATTTCATAAGATTTTTAAAAGTTCCAATGGGAATGAGTTCTTTTTACATTCAGTGTGTTCTGCAGTGAATTGCTGGCAGCAGGTGCAGAGTTCTTAAAACGGTGTTTCCCAAATTCAAAATGAAGCTTGGGCATGTTTAATAAGTACAAATCATCGGAACATAAACAGTAATTGCTGTGGGTTTTAGAAATGCATGACATCTGCTATCAGTCATCTCATTCTTTAATAGTCTTTGGATATTGGTGAAGGAATTATGTGCAATGTGAAACAAGGAATAATGTGCTTAATGTGTATTAGTTACCTTCTTTTGGTGTCTTTGTTTTTGCTTGATTTCTTTGGTTTGTGAATGTGAAATATTCAACATTTAGAACAATGGCTTTTATAAACATCATTGTGTAATGTAAGATGCACTTCTGGTTCCATTTTAATGGAGGAATTTTACTGGCAAAATACTTCCAGTGCAGCTATGATGGAGTTTGATTGCTAATGTGATTTCAGCTGTCTACCACAATAATGTAACAAAAAGCACAAACTCTTTTCAAGTGGAATCTGAATATAACTGGGAACAAGATATGTATTCATCACCAGTTCACAAAATGCAACAGACATTACCAATTACGGATTTATTAAAAATACCAGAAGATGGATTCCTTTAACTTGTTAGAAGTATTGTGTGCTGCTGACAGAAACTTCTCTTCTCTGTGCTCAGAGAATAGCGGAGTCTGAGATGGAGTGCCAGAGGATAGAGGCTCACATGTCTATCCAGGAGAGGAAGCAGCTGATAGTGGCCCAGGAGGAGGCCTGGAAGAGCAAAGGCCATGGAGCTGCCAATGACTCCACCCAGTTCACCGTGGCTGCACGCATGGTGAAGAAAGGTCAGAGGGCAAACAAAACACGCATACTTCCTTCTGTCTTCTGTCTTAGAAACATGCGCACATGTGCTGAAATGCACTCTGTCATTACAAAGGACAACTAACTCCACGGTTTAGTCTTAGTTCTCTGCCCTTAATCCCTCAAAGCCCCTTTCTCAGTTAGCAGTTTGGGGGAAAAAATGACTCCTTTTCCCACCCTCAGGCCAGAGTAGCTGCTTTGAGGCTGCTGCTCAGGCAGAAAATGATCTAATGGTTAGAATTTTTCTCCCATTAGCTCTAACCTCAGCCTTAGGGGGCTATTGATGGAAGGCTTCATTAGTGTTTTGGAGGAGTTGGTGGTTTTATTCATTTTACAGTTAATGGAGAGTGATATAGGAAGGAATCATGTCAGAAACAACCGCTAGCTTTTCATGCACTAGACTAGACAGTGCCCCTTTAGCTCTGGCTGCCTTTTGATGTAAGCACTGGTCCTCTAAATTGTTTACCACTTCTTGGCTCCAAATTTGAAAACTTGACTAGTCCTCTATATCATCCCTTAGCTGTGTAGCATTTGACACTCGTTAAAACACCCACACCTGTTGTCTGTGAAAGCCCACAAACTGACGTCAAGTCAATCACTTGCCTAAGTCCCAGCACTGATTAGAAAATTAGTAGAAGGCAGCACAACAACAAAAAATGGTAAACCAGCAAAAATATGTAAAACAAACAAGCTCATGCTGTTCATATCTGTTCAGGGATTCAGTGAAATATTAGTGAGTATAATCTACATTATACATAAATCTTTGAAAAAAATTCTCTCTGTCAGGTGCACCTTCTGTCCTTCCCTTACTGAAACGTTGACCTAGTGGCTATGAGTGACAACAGCCATGTGATAAATATTCAGGGGCGTTATGACCAAACAGCATGCTTTGCTTGCACAGTAAAATGTCTGTAGTATGTACTCTTCCCAGAATGGTAGCTCCTTTAGGAAACTGGGGACATGCTAAATCCATCCATCCATTCTCTATATACCACTTTATCCTCACTAGGGTCACAGGGGGGCTGGAGCCTATCCCAGCTGACTCGGGCGAAGGCAGGGGACACAGACAAACAGTCACTCTCGCATTCACACCTACGGGCAATTAAGAGTAACCAATTAACCTCAGCATATTTTTGGACTGTGGGAGGAAGCCGGAGTACCCGGAGAAAACCCACGCATGCACAGGGAGAACATACAAACTCCATGCAGAAAGATCCCGGGCCCAGGCCGGGATTTGAACCGGGGATCGTCTTGCTGCAAGGCGAAAGTGTTGTGCAGCCCCATGCTAAATCCAGTGTTTCCTAATTTTTGTAAAATAAAAATCAACAAAATTAGACTTTTTTATGATTTTTGACTTTTTATGATTGTGTCGTTTCCGTTGAGATATATTATTTCATATTACAGAGAAGAGCCCACAGTGAGTTTTAAAAGAGACAGGAAAAAAAACACCCAGCAGCTGTTCAGAGTTCAGAGGGTTAATTATGTTCCAGGTGCCTCTATTGTTTTATTGGATTGACCTGAACCAGTGTTCTGCTGAAGTCACAGTATTATGCCATAACCTGTGAAATTTCATTTTGGGGGGAAAAATGGTGTTATTGTACTTTTCATAAATTGTAACTGTGTCATTAAACGTATACATCTATTTGTTTTCCTGTAGGACTGGCAGCCCCCTCTGCCCTCCAGTCTCCAGTGCTGTCCAAACCCAAGAACACCATCCTTGCCATCTCCAAACCACAAGAAGGTTAGTTTCCCTTTTCTTCTATGTGTATTTGATATTTTTTTGCTCACTTCTGTGCCCTCTGGTTACCTGTTTTGTCACATTGCTATCATGAGTTTCTAACTGCTGCTCCAAAATGATTTTAACTTAATGGCATCACTTTACATCCTCAACTATCAACAGACACACACTTTTCAAAACACACATTTTCAGTTAATAAGAATTGTCATGTTGAACTCAGATGATCCCCTATTTAATGTGATTTTCTGATTCTAAGCCATGTTACTAATTAGATTTAATTTGACATTTTCAAAGTTTTTTTTGGTGGGATCTCATTTTGACATTGCATAACTGGTTGTCTTTGCCTCTCTTTCAAAAGACATGGAGGAGATTTCTGATACTGAAGGTTTATTCTCTCTCTTTTTTGCTTTGCTATTCATCACTTTCATCAAAACCACAAATATCACGAACACTAATGTGGTTGATGTTGCTGTGAGACTTCTATTAGGTTGTAAAGCCTGATAGAATGTTCATCTGGATGTATATGCATGATTCTGAAGTGCAGAGGAAGTTAGATTCAGTAGCTGTTATCTGTGAAATGCTTGTGGTATTTTTAGTTTAACATCATTGTGACTGCAACTCTTCATCATGCTCAGTCATTGTTCAAAGTCAACAACAGCATCATGGTGACAAGTGTGAGTCAATCGACAACATAACCTCAGACCATCTGCCTAGCAGTGTAAACTTGTGGCTCCAACAGTCGTGTGCTTGTGTGTGCAGAGATTAAGGCTGTACCAGATCTGAACCTGGAGTCGGACCAGAAGTTGGATAAACTGGAGTCATTCCTTGGAAAGATAAACAGTAAAGGTGAGTCATGCGCATCATGTTGTCTACAAATTCAGCTTGGCATTGCTCTTAGTTGCCGAAAGAGGAATCAAGCCTCAAAATTAGTGTAACATTTGTTTCAGTATGCAACTCTGTGTTAACAGCACAACCATGGCTACAAGGTTTTGCCTTTTTTTGCCAACTTGCCTTTCAACTTGTTCCCTGAATCTGAATGAATCAGTATATTGTCTCATGGTAACAACAAGAATATTTTTTGGGAGATGGGAGGTTTGACAAAAGTGCAATCACAAGTTTTGTTTTGGATATTTGGAGCCAGATAAAACAACAACAAACCAAAATATATTTGTGTATATGCTATGTTTTGCCAATCCTCAGTGCCTGGACTTCCAGAAGCAACCATCACAGTGACTGAGAAGAAGGTAAAGGAAGTGATGACCCTCGAAGATGAAACTTTTTCCAAGTTCTACCGCCAAGTGGAAGAACTTCCTTCCATCACAAACAAGGTGGAAATAAACGACGACTTTGATGCCATTTTCGGCCCTCAGGAGCCAAAGTAAGCTCTCACTGCCAGACGTTCTTTTAAGTAATATCCCAGGCTAACATCTGTGTGATTCTTTCCTGTTAACCATGACTCTTCACCTCTGACCTCCCTGCAGACTGACTTCAGAGATGGTACAGCACAAGCGAGCGGTGCGTCCGGCACGTAACGTCCAGTCATCCAGAAACCCTCTGAAGATGTTGGCTGCCAGGGAGGATATCAGACACGAGTACACAGAACAGAGGCTCAACATTGGTCTGTTGGAGAGCAAAAGGATGAAGGCTGAGAAGAGTGAGTGAGGATAGATGAGGAGATGGAGAATGCATAAAACGGAGGGACAATACATGTGACAGGCTTATTTGTTAAACTCAACTAGTTTCTTGTGCAACATCTGCAGAATACAACTCTGAACACAAATTTTTATAGAAACTATATAAAATATTTTACAGTCTCCCTGACCAGTCTCTTGAATTTTGTCCAATTTGAGGAAGTAATATCAACTTGTTCTCATTTGGCAATGTTCTCATTTTTGACAATTACATGGAAATTGCACGATTTAAATAAACCAAAGTATATGTTTGTCTGATTTCCTTTTTCATATTTTATTGCCAGCTGTGCTGTGAAAATTTTCTGAACTCAGAAAATGCATCAGATGACAAACACATCTCCTTGCTTCCCTCCTTTTGATGTTGCAGTTAAATTGTGTAATCATGTCTGGTGTAATAATGTCCTCTTGTTTCTAATATTGACAGAATTATGTATTGACCTACTGTTATTGTTTAAAATTTTCCCTGCAAAATGATCACAGCAGAGCGTCAATCTCAGATGCAAAATTAAATACACTGATATTACAAACCCTCCAAAATATCTCTCCTCTCTTATTGCTTTAAAATGACCCATGCAAGCTACTTTGGGACTTGAACTGACCTACATTCTGGGTCTTTTTCCTGTAATTGTGCAGAGCAGTCCTCAGAAGGACAGTGTTGTTTTTGAACATGTGCTCTGCAGCTTGTTTTGAATGTGACGTCAGAGAACCCACAGTCAGTGTCCTGTAACTTCCTCCTTTCCTTCCTCTGACAGCAATAATACTACTTTAACTGTCCTGCACTCAGTGCTATTGTATAGACCTTCAGTGTCATGCCTGAATGGCAAAGTTCGTCTGGCTATTGTCTCTTTGCTGTATATCTTTAGTAAATGTAGTGTTTAAATTTGTGTTTTTTTCTTTCTGTGTCCTGTCTGTTGTCTGTGCTCTGCTCTGTCCACCGCAGTGAATATGAACTCTGGTTTCTCTGAAGTAGCTCTAGCTGGTCTGGCAAGCAAGGAGAACTTCAGCAATGTCAGCCTGCGCAGTGTCAGCATCTCTGAGCAGATGTCCAATAACAGCGCTGTGCCTTACAAGAAACTCATGCTCCTGCAAGTCAAAGGTCAGTTGAACTTTTAAAAGCTGGCAGACACATTTTTCGCTGTTGTTTGCACTATAATCGCAATAATACATGTACCACATAAAAAACTTTGTGTGGATAGTTCATATTAGGTTTACTATAACAAGTGCAGTTACTGATGGTTAATAAGACCAACAGTGGTCATCCTGTCCGTGTTTCTTCAGGCCTGTCTTTTCAAAATTGTATTGAGTAAAATGCTAATGAGCAGTGATTCCCTACTGATTTAGATCCAGGTTCACATTTTTAGGTAACCCATTCAGTTTTATTTCCATCCATGGATTCCATGAATCAGTGGGTTTTAGGCCAACACACTGCTTTGGTGCCGTATGTATGTGTGTATGTACAGTTGTGTTCAAAATAATAGCAGTTCATTATGACTAACCAGATTAATCATGGTTTTTGGCTGAAATTTTATTATTAGATGGCAAATAATTTACTCGTAGGTGTTGTTGAGTCACAGAAACCAGCAGACCTAACATTCATGACATGCATGCTCCTGAGTTTGTGTAATTGAATAAATAATTGAAAGGGGCGTGTTCAAAATAATAACAGTCTAGAGTCCAATCAGTGAGCTCATTCGTTATGTGACGAAACAGGTGTGATACAGGTGGCCCTTATTTAAGGATGAAGCCAGCACACGTTGACCATGCAATTCTCTGTGAAAACCAAAGATGGGTCGTTCCAGACATTGTACAGAAGAGCAGTGTACTCTACTTAAAAAGTTAATTAAAGAGGGGAAAACATACAAAGAAGTGCAGAAAATCATAGGCTGCTCAGCTAAAATGATCTCCAATGCTTTGAAATGGAAAGCAAAACCAGAGAGACGTGGAAGAAAACGGAAGACTACAGTTCGGATGGATCGATCAATAGCCAGAATAGCAAAGACTCAGCCAATGATCAGCTCCAGGGAGATCAAAGACAGTCTGGAGTTACCTGTGAGTACTGTGACAATTAGAAGACACTAGTGTGAGGCCAGTCTATGGGCAAGAAGCCCCCGCAAAGTCCCACTGTTAAAAAAAGACGTGCTGAAGAGGATACAATTTGCCAAAGAGCATATGACCTGGCCTAAAGAGAAATGGAGAAATATTTGTGGACTGATGAGAGTAAAATTGTTCTCTTTGGGTCCAAGGTCTGCAGAGTCTTTGTCAGGTGACCCCCAAACACAGAATTCAAGCCACAGTACACCCTGAAGACCGTGAAGCATGGTGGTGCAAGCCTCACGATATGGGGCTGTTTCTCTTACTATGGTGTTGGGCCCATTTATGGCATACCAGGAATCATGGATCAGTTTGCTTATATCACAATACTTGAAGAGGTCATGCTGCCTTATGCTGAAGAGGAAATGCCCTTAAAATGGGTGTTTCAACAAGACAACGACCCTAAACACACCAGCAAGCGTGCAACATCTTGGTTCCAGACCAACAAAGTTAAGGTTATGGAGTGGCCAGCCCAATCCCCGGACCTTAATCCAATCGAAAACTTGTGGGGTGACATCAAAAGTGCTGTTTCTGAGGCAAAACCAAGAAATGCAGAGGAACTGTGGAAGGTTGTTGAGTCATCCTGGGCCGGAATACCAGTTGACAGATGCCAGAAGTTGGTTGATTCCATGCCTCACAGATGTGAAGAAGTTCTCAAAAACCGTGGCTATACAACAAAATATTAGTTTATTTATTCACAGGAATGCCAAATCAAACTGTTTTTTTAAGTTTGAAATGAACAGTGCAGATGCTATTTTTTTGAACGGGCAAAAATATTTGTTCCTGTAATTTTCTGCAAATGATTTAAAATATTGAGAAATTTCTCATCATGTTTTAATGAAAAATGTAAAGTGCATTGTTCTCAGTTCATAAAATAAAAAACTTTGCATTTTCCAAGCAGGATTTTGATCTCTACTCACATTTTGAAGAACACTGCTATTATTTTGAACACATCTGTATATATGTAGAGAGATTTCATCAATTGTTGTTTAATGCTAAAGCCAGCATGCTGATGTTTGCCAGGTGGAGATGTCAACATTATGATAAAATGGGAATGTTTGGCATCTTTGTTTAGTGTGTTGTACGGTAAAATCTGCAAATTACCATAGCATAATCTACAGTAGAAGATGGAGGTAATGTTACTAGTTTTGAGATTTAACCCTCCTCAAATGAATGTGGCCTATGTACCAAACATCTGATTTTTGTAATCTTTTAGCCCTATAAGGTACAGTCAATTCCAGCCATTTTCAGTACAAAAAATCGCTAATATTTTATTTGTAAATAAAAATATGACGAGAAATACAGGGAATATTGGACGCGCATCGCGAGGTGCATTTCCTCGAAAACGAACTATTTGTGGAGTATATACCGACTTCAAGACATGTTTTGGACAAAATATTTTACTGGCTTGTTTCGTCTGGATGTCCAAGGTTGGATTATGGCTGTTTTTTGTGGAATATTTTCATCTGTGTGTAATAATGAACCCACAAATGTGAGTCGCGCTGTGTGCGTTAAAGCCGTGTATAGAGAACGGATGGATGGATATTCGTTGTTTGTCGGACAAATGTGTTCATATTACCCGCTGTGGTAATCACATCTGAAAGTGGTTTATACCGGCGGATTCATGAGAATCTAAGCTTTCCATCGGTGTATAATGTTTCTATCATCGAGTTGGCAGTGTCGTTCTATTTCGAAAAATGCTTATGCAGATATCAAAACGGCCCGCCTGCAGGCCGCTGAACCGCAACGGGTTAAACTGGCTTATTTGCAGTCTACACGATTCAGCCACAACATAAAACCACTGACTGCTGATGTGATCTCATCATCTCATTACAATGCGGCCTTCTGTGGGGAAACCTTGGGTCCTGGCGTGTACGTGGATGTTACTTTTATCTCCCAGTATCACCCACCTCAGTTCTGTTGCAGACCAGCAGACACCCGGACAATAGTAGCCTTCTCCTGCAGAACAGTGCTCCTGCCACACTGCAAAAATGACTCAGGAATGACTTGAAGAACACAACAAAGAGCTTAAGAATGACAATTTTTATTGGCATGAGGGAATCCTATACAGTATTAGCCAGGTAGTTTTGATTTTGTGGCTATGTGCAATGCACAGTCAGTGTGACAGAGTCTTTAGCCACTGTTATGTTTAGCTATTAAAGAGGATGGAAAAACAAATAGCTACTGATTTACACAAAGCTGTGGAGGATGCCGCTTCAAGGGTGTGCTTTCAAGAGGATATCTAAAATCGGAGACGAGAGTCTATTTTGGTGTCTTTGCACCTCCTCCACATGTCTGCCGGTGACAGCTGTGGCTCTAAATCATTCTCCACAGGTCACCTCACACTATCCTTGGCTGATCTGCACCTCCAAACATTACTGTCTGTAATCCACTGCAAATCCACTTCACTGGGGATACCATTTTGTTGGGAAGTTAGCTGTCCCAACTAACCTTCAGGGTTGCTGGTTTTTAATAAATCAAAGGGATCCTAAATTATTTGGACATCTAAATACACTCACGTTTGTATTAAGACCCATATATGCCCTCCTGTGTGCCTTAGCTGGAGACTGAGTTTTTAGTACAAAGCATAGGTAAGTAGATGCCTGTACAGGGTCACATGGTGGCGATGCTGCTAATGCAATAATTCATCATGCTGACAGTGATAATCATAGTGGTCACTAATAAGCCACCTGTCCGTTTGTGTGAAACCAGGCAGACGGCACGTCCAGACCAGGTTGGTGGAACCCAGAGCATCGTCACTGAACAGTGGTGATTGTTTCCTGCTCATCACACCACACAACTGTTTCATCTGGACTGGGGAGTTTGCTAACATCATTGAGAAGAGCAAGGTGGGAAACAAGTTAAAGCACCACTAAATAAGGCCAAAGATTAGTAAAGCACTTGTTTTTGGTTAACTCGCGTTTGAATGCAAGAGATTTGTTCTGAGCTGTACGTTTTCATCTACAGCCCTCAGATTCATGTAAACAGAGGCAGGTTAAGGGTGCTGCTGCTGAATATAGGACAGGCTTACATCCAAAGCTTGTAGATGTAAACAGACTGTGAAGAGGAACCAGCGGTGGCACAATTCAGGAAGAAATGTGCGCGTGTGTATGTGGTGTAATGACCTTTGATTGGCTGAACGAAGCGGTGACCTCATTTTGGCAGAAAGGAAGGCTCCAAGCCAACTTTATTTATGAAGTTGTTATAGTTCATTCAAAAGTTGCTGACAAAATTTCAAAGTTTATAGACTTTCCTTTGTGTCTTAAAGAGAAATTAACACAAAAAGAATATCTAAGTTTATTTGACATCAATTTACATCACTTGAATGCTTCATGTTTTTCCAAATATTAAAAACTTTAGCCATGTAGGGAGAACTATATTCCACATGACTTGTAATAGATTTTCTCTTTCTTTTTTCAGGCTTCGGAGCTAGCTAATTTCATACAGAGCAAAAGAGATTTGGGTTGCCGAGCTAATTATGTCCAAGTCATTGAGGAGGGCATCAACACACACAGCCATGCTGTCAAGGAGTTCTGGAAGAATCTAGGAGGGCAGTCAAGTCATCAGTGTAAGACTTCTGACAACCTTGACGAAGGAGTTCCTGAAGCAGTGAAGTGCAAGCTAAAGCCCTTACTTTCTTTCTGTAGCTGCAGGAACACCAGACGAAGATGAGTTGTATGAGAGTGCCATTGTAGAGACAAACTGCATTTACCGGCTCATGGATGACAAACTGGTCCCAGATGATGATTTTTGGGCCAAGATGCCCCGCTGCTCCCTGCTCAACCCCAAAGAGGTTTGACAACCTAAGTTAACGTGTTTCTCCCTTCAGTGACATATCTAAACTTTTCAGACATTTAAAAAATGTATCATGAACTTGTAAAACTGTAAATCAGTCACAACGCCAACATAGTTTTTAACCTGTCAAAAGTATGTGTAGTATGTGTATTTTGAAATGACTTTGGCTCCCCTGAGTGGTAGTTTAAAAAGGATATCGTGGCAGACAACAGTGCATGGTATTGAGAAAAGATCTCTCTCTCCCTCTGTGGGTTTTCTGTGCAGGTTTTGGTTTTTGACTTTGGCAGTGAGATGTACATTTGGCATGGGAAGGAAGTAACTCTAGCACAGAGGAAAGTGGCCTTTCAGCTGGCTAAGCACCTGTGGAACGGCACCTTCGACTATACAAACTGTGACATCAACCCGCTGGACCCGGGAGAGTGCAACCCACTCATACCGAAGTATGGAAACATGCTCCTGCTCAAACACACAATTATATGTTTTACTTATACAGTAGGTCATCATATACACAGTGTGTATTCACACAATGTTCTTCCTCATTTCAAAGTCAAAAAATGACCACCTGCTATAAAAGGGGTTATTTGGACACAAATTTGTATTAAATTTTAAAATATCCAATGAAAAATCCTGCTGTGACAGAGATTTCAGTGGCCACAGCATCATACAGTCTGTAAGTCTTTCAGTTTTTTTTATTTGCACATTTTGTTTCATTCTGTTTTCAGTTTTTTATCAAATTATCATTTCTAATATTGAATACCCTTGGAAGAAGAAATAGAATGTAATTAGGCTGAATTTGGTGTTCCAGTCTTGCTTGATACTCTAAATATTGTAAATAATGCCACTATTAGGACAACAGTGTGTTGACAGCATCTTAACTGACTGAAGGACTGTTTTTGTATCCCTTACATACTGTATCCTCTTCACTTGTAGAAAAGGCCAGGGCCGACCTGACTGGGCAGTGTTTGGCAGACTAACTCAACACAATGAGACCACGCTATTCAAAGAGAAGTTCATGGACTGGAGCGACTCCAGGAAAACACCCAGTCCCACAAAAAACTCCAGTGATCACATCACTGATCAAAAGGTGTCAAAAAAGTTTTAATACATCAAAGTACTCATACTGTCATTAATGTGAAAGTTGTAAACAGTATCAGATGCAAATTCTGTCCTCTCTGCCATTATTCGTATTTCTTTCTTCCACTTGCATCCTCACCCCAGGAGCAGCACATTTCCGATCAGCCTCGTGCGTATGACGCCTCCCTGATGCTGCCCCTTCATCAGGCACCCGTCTGCACCATCCTTGACGGGTTCAATGTAGGTCGGGGCTATGGCCTGGTGGAGGCAGAGGAGTGGCGGAGCTACAAGATCAGCACTCTGGTGGTGGAGGTGTGGCATATCCTGGAGTTCGACTACAGCCGCCTGCCTCGTCAGAGCATCGGCCAGTTCCACGAGGGTGACACCTACGTGGTGAAATGGAAATACATGGTCAGCACTGCCGGTTAGTGCTGAGATCATGTATTATATTCCCATGTAACATGGTCGTATAATCTAAACTTTAAAGAAGTTTTTTTGAGGAGCAGTTAGGTAGAAAAATATAATGTGATTTATTTTTTAAGTGTTTCAATAAATAGTTTTAAATAATGTTAAACAGTGGGAAAAGCTTTTTTGTGCTTTAAGTATCTTGACAATAGTGCTCTGCCAACAAATTTCAGGATAGTGGAAAAATACAAGTTAGGAATTGTGCAAGGCTGCACAGCAAGTGAACTGTGATGTTTGAACTGAATGCACAGTTAAAAAGATCATTTGCAGTGTGCTAAATCCACAGCACCAGATGATGCTTAGACTGTATGTGGGTTACAGTAGATCTAGGCTAATTCAGCTACATAACGTATCCTTATCTGAAATACGTTTGAGTCCCTCTGAATACATCAACACGGATCCACTACAGTTGCATAGACACAGCCAAACATCTAAAGATCCATCCATCCTCTATACACCGCTTTATCCTCAATAGGGTCGCTGGAGCCTATCTCAGCTGACTTGGGCAATGGCAGGGGACACCCTGGACAGGTCACCAGTCTGTCACAGGACTACATATACAGACAGACAATTACACTCACACCTACGGGAAATTTAGAGTAACCAATTAACCTCAGCATGTGTTTGGACTGTGGGAGGAAGCCGGAGTACCCAGAGAAAACCCCCGCATGCACAGGGAGAACATGCAAACTCCATGCAGAAAGATCCCAGGCCAACCCTGGGATTTGAACCGGGGATCTTCTTACTGCAAGGTGAACGTGGTAACCACTAGACCACTGTGCAGCCCACATCTAAAGATGTAGTTTGAAAAGAATAGAGAAAGGGGAAAAGCCAATATTCCCTGTGAGAAATACAGACAAACTGTAACTGAACAGATCTTCCTTACTGAACTTATGCATAGCCTCATCAGTATTAAAAAAGAGTAAAACATAGTAAATGTTGTCTTCATGGACTCAAAGAGCACTACATCCCTGCAGCTTCCATCACTTCGTGCTCACAGCAGAACTTTACAAAAAGTCAGCATGTTGTAGTTTTCCAGAACCGTGTTCTGGCACTCAGTTTTGTCTCTCTTACAATCTCTGCCACCAGTTGGGAAGAGACAGAACCCAGAGCAGCTGAAGACAGCAGGAGCTGGGAAGGAGAAGTGCTGCTACTTCTTCTGGCAGGGCCGCAACTCCACCGTCAGTGAGAAAGGAACGTCAGCGCTCATGACGGTGGAGCTGGACGAGGAGCGGGGAGCACAGGTACACAAAAAGGATAGTGTCTGATAAAACAAGGTTGTCATGAGTACAAGTCTGTTTTCTGTGACTGTATTTGTCCCCAGTGGAATTTTGTGTGAGCTTTTCTTTTGCTGTTTCACTTCATCTTCCTGCAGGTTCAGGTTCAACAGGGTAAGGAGCCTCCGTGCTTCCTGCAGTGCTTCAAAGGAGGGATGGTTGTCCACTCAGGAAAGAGAGAAGAGGAGGAGGAAAACTCACAGAGTAAGGCCACGTCACTGCTTTAAGACAATTAACAGTCTGTAAAACATACATTTTGCTTGCTGGTGCTATTCCATTACTTTCTGTACAGTATTCATTTGCAAACAGTCTGTTTCAAGGTCCATATTTTCTACGCTAATACTCTGACAGTTCGAACTCAGTGACACTTGGAGGGGCTTCTTAGACTTGCATTTACAGCAGTGACTGTGTCTGTCGCAGCCATGTGAATTCTTCATTTCCATAAAAGGAGTGAGTCATCTGAGAACTGCATTGTGGATTAGAGAACAATTCTTGTTCAGAATAGAAACCAACCTGAGGGATAAACACTCACACTGAAGTTTGCTGGAGCTCTGTATTTTCCCTTTTCTTCTTCTGCAGTTAAACTGAGCATAACTCTCGAACGACACTGCCGGTAAAAAAGTAAAACTTTTACCCGTCTCCTTCATCTCTCTCTGCTCCTCTTCATCTCAGATGATTGGCGTCTTTACTGTGTGCGTGGAGAGGTGGAGGTGGAGGGCCACTTGCTGGAGGTGGCATGTCACTGCAGCAGTCTGCGCTCCAGAGTCTCCATGGTGCTGCTGAGTGTTAGCCAGGCCCTCATCTACCTGTGGCATGGTTGCAAGTCCCAGATACACACACAGGAGGTGGCCCGCACTGCCGCAAATAACATCAAACAACAGTAAGTGGAAACTGTTTATCCTAAAAGGAAGATTCAGGAATTAGGAGTTGAATTGAACCTGCATGTGACATCTTCTGCTTTTTTGCAGTTGTCCTCTGGAAACAGGCCTCCACAGCAGCAGCAAGGTGTCTATCTGGGAATGTGATGAGGGGACAGAGCCCACAGGATTCTGGGAAGCCCTCGGGAGGAGGGACAGGAAAGCGTACGACTGCATGTTGCAAGGTAGGGCAATTAAAACCTAAAGGTCATGACTCCTTAGTTACCTACAAAACATTACTAATAGATTTATTAAGATCATCTGGCAACATGAGTTTTAAGGAGTACAGCATCCTGCATCACATTTAGCTCTTTACCAAAAAAGAAACTAAACCTTTTAATTCGTTTACAAAATGCTGCGTTTTTGTTTTGAAAGTGCTGTTGTAACAGAGTATGCTGTTCATGGAGTTTTTGAGCAGAAGATCAATCTAATATTTGTCTCCACTAAACTAGTAAATATCATGTTTAATGAGAACTCTCCTGTGAAAGGCTTCTATAGATGTAAGATAAACCTGTTGCAAATCCCCTTTTTTTTCCCCACACATTTACAGTCTTATTATGGCTCATGTCTACTCTGTTTTTGTTTCTTTGAAGTATTTTCACCACTGAAGTCAAAATAGTCTGACTAATTTCATCGGGGAAAAGTCATAAACCTGATTAAGAAAGAAGTGACACCTAACTAAATCCATATTATGTAGTGAGCCGATGATAAAAGACTTAGAACAAGTTGGAGCAGTCAGCACATGTCTTTTCTCTCTTTTGTCTTTTTTTTCTGTACTTTTATTGCCTCCTACAAATTCTCATTTGTTGAGTGTAATGTGTAATATTCTTGTTACTGTTTATGTACGAAGGTTTCATTGTTTGATTATGGTGTTTTTGCCATGAGTTTAGATTCTAGTTTTTATCTAAGCTTACCAACACATTTCTCCTGTTGGCTAAATTTGTACACCAACAACATTTTATTTTGCAGTTTTTGTTATAGCAATGTCCATATTGATACCAGCTCCCCCTAGTACCTCAATGTTCAAACTCCTCACAGAAAGGCAGAGTATCTTTATTTGGATTCCTCCAGCAGCTTTAAAAGCTGTAGCTTTAAACTCCTCAGTGCACCGCCACGCTGCCTCCTCTTTTCTGCTCCTCCTCTACTTCTTCACCACATTCCTCAGGACCTTCTCCAGTGAGCAGCGATCTTTTTCCACCACATTTTTTTGCCACAGCTTCATGAGTCCCTGTGGAGGGCCAGTTTCTGAAGGATGGCCTGTCCATGAGGCCTGTACAGATGCATGTTTCTTATTTAGCACTTTAGTGTGTAAACACAAGACTGAACAAAGAGGAGGCACAAACCAGAAAGCAGCAAGTCTGACCTCAGTGAGCTACAGTGATAACTGACCTGACTTCAGCAGCAGCATCCAGAGACATCTTACTGACAGCAGTCAGGAAGCACTGGGTGAAGCTCTGCCCTGCTGTCAAGACTTTAGCCACTCCCAGTCTGTCAGCCAGCAGGTGGAGCAGGTGAGCAATGCTGGCTCTTTCTGCAGTGCTCAGGTGGCTGACGAAGGACAAACACAACCAAATTCACTGTGATGATGGTTTGACATCTTTTGATTGTTGGTGCTACTACACTTGTTGATAAATCATGATCCTCCACTGTGCTCTTACCTCAGCACTGTATTCAGCAGAACAGGCAGCACTTGACCAGGGCTGCAATTCTGCACCAGAGCCTCCAAGGCCTCACTGGCCTGCTGCTGAACAAAAGCATTTCCACACACCTGTGCAATTTTCAGCAGCAGAGCCTGACCTATCCTCTGTGCCTCAGAGTCCATGCCCTTCTATAGGTGGACATAAAGAGAACGGACGGTGTCCATGGCTGCACAAGCCACTGAGGGGCGTAGGTTTTTAACCTAGAGACCAAGAATGAACAGCAGTCAGTAATCATACTTGTAACACGATGGATTGATGTGCCGTGGACTCTTACAGACACATGTGGACAAAGACGAGCAGCAGGAAAAGAGAGACAGAGTGGAAAATGTTTTCAGTACCTCTTCTATCACAACCAGACAGACTTTCATGCAGTTTTGGCATTAGTGTGTCTGGATGGTGTTGCGCCAGAGCTGGGATTCATCGCAGCCCTTTAACCTTCGTCATCCTGTGTTGGAAAAAAACAGTTACTCGTGTCCGACACTTTGAAGCTCCAGCATGTTCAGTCTCCATTACTGAGCTGTGTAAAGTAGCTGCTGACAGTTTGTCAAGTCACTGGACCAATTAAAGAACCAAACTCAGATTAGAGCTCTTTGACAATAAACTGCAGAGTTACCCTGTAGTTTCTTGACTTTTTCTCTGATCGCCTCCATATGATGTTGAGTCGTCAGGAGTCTGTATCCACCGGCTACTTCTTAGTCTGTTTAAATTAAGCCAATTATGCATTTTGTTTGTTTACATCTGAGAATGGACAAAGTGCTGAATGGACAAAGAATAAAACAGTACAAACTAAAAGAAAAAGAAATGTATGTTTGTCATTAAGTCAACTGACATTTTCGTGACATGCAATATGATCACTGGTATCAAAACTGTAAAAGTGTCTGTCTTGCACAGTGAAGACTTTTAGTTTCTGTACTGTAAGTACATATACATCGGTAATTGTAGTTAAAGCAAGAATTTGAAGGCATTAATCAAGATGTAGTAAGGTTTTTCAACTGGTATTTCGACTTGTCCTAAAATAATCCCATCAACAATAAGGACTTAAATCTGGTTAGAAAATACATTTAGGTCGTTTGAGACTCAGTTGTAGCCTTAAATGTCTTCAGTTGTGTTGTTCTGACTTTGTTTGTTTAATGATGAACTGACCTGGTCCTGTGAGCTTCGTCGTCATCACAAGGAGACGGTTTACTCTTCTTTTGGGTAGAGGAGCTGATGGTGGTGGGGGAGGGGATGGGGTTTAGAGGAGCGAGATGTTCTTCAGCTCACAGGGAGGGTGAGCATCCACCATGCTGAGGGTGTCCTCAGAGCCCACAGAAGCTGATGGGCTGGAGATCTGGTCTCTGCCTGCATTCAGCTGGTACCCCTCCCCGTACAGGGTTTCTGGACTCCTCTGGTATCTCTGCATCTCCTCTGTGTCCTCCTTAATCAAATTAGAAGGACTGACCGATGAAGCGGGTATCATCCTCCTTCGTTGGAGCGGTGATGCAGGCCTGCATCTGAGAGCATCTGGGGGCGGAGAGGAAGAGAGGGGGTCCTGCTGGCTGCAGAGTCCCAGCCTCCGCAGCACAGAGTTGGTTCGTGCTAACTCTGCAGCACGCAGCCTCTTTGTTTGAAGGAGGAGGGCCTCCTTCTTAGCCTCATCGAAGTCCGCAATTCTGGACAGGCTATTGACACCAGGACACTCTGTACTCTGTGATTTAAAAAAAAAAAAAAAAAAAAGATTAATTTCAAGTGTGAACTTAATTGAGTTTAAATATTATGACAGGATTTTGCTACTGGTTTGACTTGAGCTTGTTCAACAAGTTGAATTCTCAGCTTTAAGGGCAAATGTTACACTGTCACACTCGTTCCAGCACAACACAGTTGAAATGCTTATTATAGGATGTAAGAATTCCTGAATTAATTCAATATTTTAGTTGTACTTGAAAGCTCAGATGAAGGCTGGATAATGGAAGGAATCAAAATCAGAAAAATAAACTGCATTTCTTCAATCTCAGTCATCTTTCGACAGAGGCTGCTTCTGACTGCTTCTATCTGCTTTTTCTAATTCAATATGAACTTCACATTTTTATTGCTGTTGGGTTTACTTACACACACACACTCTCTCTCTCTCTCTCTCTCTCTCTCTCTCTCTCTCTCTCTCTCTCTCTCTCTCTCTCTCTCTCTCTCTCTCTCTCTCTCTCTACATCCCATTATCTTTTTTCTTCTTGTTGTTTTTTGTGAGTTACAGTTATTAATACATTCATTGCAAAAGATTTATATACTAGTTTAGTCCAGTGGTGTCCAACCTAAGGCTTCGACCCCATCAAAGGTCAACAGACTGATGTTATGGGTTGGGAGAATTTTATATATATATATATATATATATATATATATATGGCGTTTTCTGTAATCTTTCCAGTATTTTTGAAATATTGGATTATTTTATCATTTGGGGGCCTGAGCAGTTATTTAAGCAAAACCACTGGAACTCTGTAGATAGGAAATGGAAACAAATCAGATCATGAAAACCTAAAGCCGGCCAAAAGGAGAGATTTGGATAAGACTGATTTAATTATCAGCAATGCATTGTAATCTGTCAATTTATCATGTGGCATTTTATGGAAAGTGTTATTCTGTCGAGTAACTAGTAAACTGTAACTGTCAAGCAAATGTAGTGCAGTACTGTAGTACTTTAAATGTTATGTAGTACAACTGTAAGGTAGGATTTGAGTACAAGGATCCCCAAATTGTACAGTAAAGTAGAACACAACCTTTGTAAGATGCACCACTGCAGACTGTGAATGGGATGATTTTTACCAGTGTCTTTATTTAAACTTTGATCCTCAGATCCCGGCAGGTTTAACTTCACACCTCGTCTGTACCAGCTGAGCAGCAGCTCAGGAGAGTTTGTAGCTGTGGAGTTTCTCTACCCAGCCAGAGACCCCAAGCAGATCAACTCTATGCCTTTTCTTCAGGAGGACCTGTATGCAGCTTCCCAGCCCGGTAAACATACACATCTGACTAGTCATTGTCTTTGTGCATTTTCTTACTGTGGCAACAGTAATGAGTGAGGAATATATGTCCTAAAGTTTGGTAAAGTTGGCCCTCTGGCAGGACAAAATATGAACCCTTCTGTAAACTGTATTTGTTTGAACTCTCACTGCTTAGTGGTGCTAGATCAAAAGACTGACATATCTTCTTAAATGTGAGCTAAAATTTCACAGGTACAGTGTCTCTCTCTCTCTCTCTATATATATATATATATATATATATATATATATATATATATATAAATATTGTCTATGTATAAAAAAATATTCCCCACACTTGGAAATTTTCCCTTTTTATTGTTTTCTTCATTAATCCTACACAATAATCTTGATGACTTTAATTTCCTCCGCTCTGGTATCAACCAAAGCAGCAGCTCAGCTTCTTACTGGGTTTAACAGGTGACATCACATCACCCCACTTCACGCCACTGACTCTCTGTATGTTTTAGAATTGATGTTGAGATTTTATCGATTACTTTTACAGTTAGTAAGGTTCTGGCCCTTAGTTATTTAACAGAAATGCTGAGCCTGTATGAGCCTGTTCGCAGCCTTAGATTCTCAGATGAAGCCCTTGCGAGTGTTTAAAAGTTGAGGCTGAAATTTAAGGTTGACAAAGCTTTTGCAGTCGGAGCCAATCAGCTTTGGAACAACCTGCCCGACAAGATGAGGCTCTCTGACCCAGTGTCTTTGTTTAAGTCACTTCTTTAAACCTATTTTTGCAGACTTGCATTTATGTAATGGCTATTTTATTTGTTTGTTTGTTTTTTTGTTTTATTCTCCTTTACCATTTATTTATTTATTCTTTTGTTTGTTCATTCATATGTCTGTATGTGTATCATACTAGCTTGTGCTCAAGCTAGTGACAAGAAGAAAGGAGGAGGGTCTGGTTTTATTTGTTAACCAGAGATGGTGTAACTCCTCACATATAACTGTTAAGGAGGAATTGTGTTGTCCAGATATTGAACTGTTGGCAGTTTCCCTTCGGCCATACTATGTTCCAAGGGAGTTCAGTCACATCATAACAATACTTGTATACAGCCCACCCGAGGCAACTGACTTGGTTCCGTGTGATGTTTTGCATGATACTGTTGCTAGGATACAGACTCAACATCCTGAGACACTTGTAATAATATCAGGAGATTTCAGTCATATCAGCATCTCCTCTCACCTGATTGGATTTACACAGTTTAACTGCCCTACCAGAGAAAATAGAACCCTGGACCGGCTGTTTGCCAATGTGAAAAAAGCTTACAGAGCTACTGCCTTACCACCACTGGGCAGGTCAGATCATAACTTGGTTTATCTGCAGACCTGTTACAAACCTTGTGTGCTGAGACAGCCTGCAACTAAAGTCAAAATCAGAAGATTAACTCCTCAAGCTAGTGAAGCTCTAAGGGACTGCTTTGAATAAACAGACTGGAGTGTGCTTCTGGAAACAGATGAGGACAGCATGAACATTGACAGACAGGTTGATTGTTTTACTGAATACATCAACTTCTGTAGAGACACAGTCATACCTGCAAAGACTGTTCACTGTTTCCCCAATAACAAACCATGGATCACAAGCAACATAAAGGCAATCCTAAACTAGAAAAAAAAAGCTTTTAAAGACGGTGACAAAGAACGGCTCAAAGAACTGCAACATGAGTTGCAGTGGAGACTGAAGATGTCAAAGCTAGAATATAAAAAGAAGATGGAGCAATTTTCAACACACAGCAACATCCGTGATGTGTGGAGAGGAATCAATACCATCTCTGGACACAACAATAAAAAGAGGAGGGAGCCAATAGTTGTAGAAAGAGCTGATGAACTCAACTTGTTCTTCAACAGATTTGACACTGTGGACACACCTACTTCCACTGCTATTCCTCCTTTCTCTCCTCACCATATGGAAATCCCCACTATAGCTTCTCCTTCTCCATCTCCTACACGTCTCCACAGCTGCAGCCACTTCCGTTCCAGCACCTGTATCCTTCTCTGTCACAGAGACAGGGGTGATGTTGGAGCTTCAGAGACTTTGCTCTGGGAAGGCACCTGGCCCAGATGGTGTATGTCCAAGACTGCTTAAAGACTGTGCTGCACAACTGTGTCAACCTCTCCACAGGATCTTCAACCTGAGTCTACAGCTGGGGCGGGTGCCTGCTCTATGGAAAAGATCTTGTATTGTACCGGTACCAAAAATCAAATGTCCGGCTGAACTAAATGACTACAGACCTATTGCTCTGACATCACACATCATGAAAACTCTGGAGCGGCTGGTTTTACGTCTCCTGAGGCTTGAGGTCAAAGACAAACTCGAGTCCTTGCAGTTTGCATACAAAGAACACATTGGAGTGGATGATGTCATTCTCTTCATGCTTCACTGTGCCCTGTCTCATCTGGAGGAACCTGGAGTTTATGTGAGAATCATGTTCTTTGATTTTTCAAATGCATTCAACTCCATCCAACCCACCATCCTCAAAGACAAGCTCACAGAGATGGGAGTGGATCCTTCCTGTGTTTCATGGATCATAGATTACCTGACAGGAAGGCCACAGTTTGTCAGGCTGGGGAACTGTGTTTCTGGGACATTAATGAGTAGTACTGGGGCTCCACAAGGAACAGTTCTGGCTCCATTCGTGTTCACTCTGTATACATCTGACTTCAAATACAGCACTGAGTCCTGCCACATTCAGGAATACTCTGATGACACTGCTATCGTATCAGAAATGGACATGAAGCTGAATACAGAGATCTGATAAGTGCCTTCACTGACTGGAGTCACAAAAACTGTCTGCTCCTCAGCGCCTCAAAGACAAAGGAAATGATCATAGATTTCCACAGATCCAAACCCCCTCTTCAGCCAGTGAACACTTGTGGCGTGGACATCGAGGTGGTGACATCATATAAATATTTAGGTGTCCATCTTGACAAGAAATTAGACTGGTCTAAAAATGTAGACTTCATCTACAAAAAGGGCCAGAGCCGACTTTATTGCCTCAGAAGACTTCAATCACTAGACATCGTCATTAAGATGCTGCAGATGTTTTATCAGTCTGTGGTAGCAAGTGTCCTGTTTTATGCTGCAGTCTGCTGGGGAGGCAGTATAAAGAACAAGGACGCAAGGCGTCTGAACAAACTGATTAAAAAAGCTGCTCTGTGGTTGGAATCAGATTGAACACATTGGAGGATGAGGTGGAGAGACAGGCACTTAGAAAGATGGAGGCCATTCTGACAAACATGGATCATCCACTTCACATCTGCCTCAATGAACAACAAAACATTGGTGGACGGCTCCTATCCCTGCGCTGCAGGACTGAAAGATTCAGGAAATCTTTCTTACCATCAGCATTCAGAATATTTAATTCAAAAGTAAACAGATGAGACCAGACAATTGAATTTCCCTTCAGGGATTAATAAAGTCATTGTGTTGTATTATAAGTCCTCAGTAGTGGATTTGTAGTGGGATTGCAATCATGTGATCGTCAACAGGCAGCTGACATCATGTTCACTTGTCATAGTTACTGTGACGCTATCTTGCAGTGATACAGAAATCTTTAACAAATCCATGGATCCAGACTATAAACCGCATCACTGCCAAAATCTAATCACTTGGTCCTTGTGTCTTTTCTGATCTTTCCTGAAAATTTCTTCCAATTTCATTAGTCTGTTTTTGAGTAATGTTGATAACAGACCTTGGCAGAGTAATAAATTATGTCATTGCTATTCTTTTTTTATATTGTTATTTAATTAACATTATGTTGAAGGAAACTGCTGATGTGTGACAAGTCTCTTTTTTTTGTTAATTTTTGTCTAAATGCCACATTAAACTGACCTCTTTCAACATTAGAAATCTTTCACATTTTAAAATCAGTGTAGTCTGAAAACGTCCAAAGGGGTTGAATAGTTTTTCTCACACTGTGTCAGTATAATGTTGTCCTAGCAACCCAGTGCAATTTGGAGCTACAGGCAATTTAGAAGCCAAGAACACTGAACAAAAGCACTTTAAGCAGTGCTTTAATGTTTGCACACTCGGCTGGGCTCAGACAACCTTGAACGTGCACACTGCCAGGATCTGATCCAGTCAGAACAGAGGACTGTTGTTGTGTCTGCAGCACAAATCTTTTCATCTCATTCCTGAGTGACCTGAGGTTAGCATGAGGTGACATTCTAAATATGTATATTTGAAGTCTATTTATTGTAGCCATTTTATTTGTTCAGTTCTTTTGCACACTGTTGACTAATACACAAACATTTATGCCTGGAAATTTTATCTAGATTGAACTTACCAGTTACGTCCAAAGTCCAGCAACTGTGTATGTTGTGGACTTGTGTGACTTTTGGAGAATCACCGTCTGTAGAGAGGGACTTCAGAAAAGGTTTGAACAGTTCTAGAGCTAAATGTTGCCTCAGCTTTTTTAGCAGGTAAAAATTGACACAAAGTTTTCTTCAAGATAATCTTTATCATCTTGGTGTGGAACCAAAAGGGACGACTTTCTCTGATTATTATGGAGACCGTTAACATGGTTGGCTGTTGAAAAATGTATTTTAATTTCAAGCAGAAGCTCCCTCAAACTATTCAAATAAGTCCAGTGTTACTTTAGTGCAAGTTTCTATCGTGAATCATAACCAGCAGGCTGAGAGAGATCATTTCTGTCTGATCACTAGTAGCTCATTCTGTTTTGCAGTAATCTTAAGAACTACAAGTAGATGTGAACTTGTAAACCTTATATGGGAGTCCACTTTCTGCAGAAGCTGTTCTCTTTCTCCAAATCCAGTGTCATTATTTTGCTTTTTCTCCTGAATGATCAGCCCTGTTCCTGGTGGACAACCACCATGAGGTGTACCTGTGGCAGGGCTGGTGGCCTCAGGACAGTGAAAGCACCGGCTCGGCTCGAATCCGCTGGGACTCAGATAGGAAGTGTGCCATGGAGACAGTGCTGCAGTACTGCAGAGGTACTCCTCTTTGTTCTTTACCATTACAAAACACATACAACAATGTTCTCTGTTACCACTGCTAAGTTGTGGTTTGTTTCTTGAAGAGAGTCTTCAGAAATAAAGTTCAAAACTAGTGTAACAATCTAAAAAAAAAAAGGCAATTTAAACTGCTGTTCTGAGATGGTTTTGTTTTTATTTTTCCAGAAAAGAATGAGAAGAAGCCTCCCAAATCGTATCTGATCCATGCAGGTCTAGAACCACTCACCTTCACCAATATGTTTCCCAGCTGGGAGCACAGAGAGGACATCGCTGAGATTACTGAGAGGGTGTGTGGCTCAAATCATATGATCTGAGTTCTCCCAGCTCCACAATCTCATAGAAATCTGTATTGCTCTCTATCTGCACAAGGCTGTCAGGTTTCACTCACACTCTGTACTAAAACACAAATACGTAGACGTGCATTCAGGTTGCTTAGCTGGAAGCTTTTTTCAGCTCTTTGTTTTCGCATTCAAAAACAAATTGTGCGTGTCTGTGTTCTCAGGAGGCAGAAGTGTGTAGTCAGATTATCCTGGTGGAGGACGTGTTGGCCCGGCTGTGTAAGAACACATACCCCCTGGCAGACCTTCTAGCCCGGCCGCTGCCTGAAGGAGTGGATCCTCTTCGCCTGGAAGTCTACCTGTCAGATGACGACTTTGAGGTAAGATCCTGCAGATTCTCCGATGTTACTGTAAAGCTCTTTGGTTTCCTTTAGCATTGATAAATGACACAGACATACATGACAGAAACAAATATACTGACCCAGAAGAGAAAACACTTTGCTGATATATTAGAAAAACATTTCCAAATAGTTTGACAATGATATATGATTTTAACTCTCCACCTTAATGTAATTTCTGTCAAAAAATTGAAAATCCAATGATTCTTACTGTTTTTGTAGTTTCTGGCTCTTTTAAATAGTATGTCTTTTAGAGTTCAGAAAGTTAAAGTTGACTCACCAGTTGCTCAATTTATTGCTTGTAGAGATGAACCAGCAGAGAATTACACTTATAATCATTTTAGTGTTTTTGAATTTATTGTTTTGGTTCCATGACCTGCAAATTTGCCCTCAAAAGGGCAAAAGCATGAAGCAGTGTTTGTTACACTTTATTAGTCTGTCTCTTCCCTATCTCAGGCTTTCAGTCCACTGATAATCATAATGACAGGCATATAGTTCCTTATTCTGCAAGTTTCAGCACTTTTACAAGGAAATAGCCAGGAACTGTAGTTTTTTAAATGTTTCTCAGACAGGACTGAGGAGGATCAGCAGACATTTGTTGTATTTCTGCCAGCAGGGTATGTGAGAGTGCAAATAAAGTGCAGTGTGTTTACTTAGACTGTGATAATGAAGGAACATGTCACCTTGTACAGCAGCGTGACTCACTGCTGTGTTTTCATTAAATATCTGCTGCAGATTTGTCCTGACTTCTCTACTATTATGTATTGATAGCTCAGAGTTTTAGTTTCTTCTTCTTGTTCAATCCTCATTTCCTTTTGTCTCTCTGTGATGTCCACATATGTGTCATTAATCACATCATCTCTCCATCGTCTTGTCTCTGTGAACTCGTCTGTGTCATTCCTCCCACCCTGCAGGGTGTAGGGGCTTTTGGGCAGGTGAGTCGTCTGACTTGAGCATGGAGGACCCAGAGGCTGCATATACTCCTTGTTCGACTTTCTCACCTAAAATCTGTTTTCTTTCACTTTCTAACCATTTTTTTCTAATCTAACATCTCTTATTTGTTCAGCATGCTGACCTGTAATCCACAAGTGTGTGAACTGAATCCTGAAGATTTGAGCACTTTGTCAACCGGAGAACAAGTCTTTGTGTTTTTAATCTCACTGATGCATGAGTGTGTTCCCAGGTTGCTCAGTCCTCAGTCAGGCTGTGGGTTTGATTGACTAGTTTGAAATTGTATAAGCAGACTATCATGTGACTTGTGCTTGATGTTGATTGTGTTGTACGGCTGCTCCCACAGAAAGCCCTGCAGATGAGCAGAGAGGAGTACGGTGGTTTGCCCAGCTGGAAGCAAGTGAACTTGAAGAAAGCTAAAGGACTTTTCTAAACAGTTGAAACGGAGAACTACTGGAGTCATCAGAAAAAAACACCACCAGGATGTTGTTTAGACAGGAGTTGCTCCTCCTGAGTTTAGTGGGGAGTTAATGATGGACAAGAGGGGCTCTGGAGGTGTAGGACAGAGGTGTACCAGCTTCTTGTGATGCACATTTCCCTCACATCTGCACTCTGTGTTGGTATTTTGGTTGTAATAAAAAGGAGGCAAATGTCGGAGGTTGTGCCTCTGAGTTAAATTCACTCTTTAATGTATGTACATATGTACGATATGCAAGATAGCCAGTGTCCTTATGCTGTCAGCCTTAAAGTCATCCATAGGACTCAGGTCTGTCAGCCTGTTGGGCAAACTCCACATCAAACTCTCTGCTATATGTGTATGTTTGTCTGTGCATAATAAATAATTTATATTTATATCAAATCTATATAGGAATTTTAAAAAAACTTCTCAGATATTCAAAAGATAATGAAATAAAGTGTGTAATTATTGTCACAGAGATTTGTGTCATACATTGATAAATACTGGATGTTGCAAAACTTCTGCTGTACAGATCACTGTTTGCCATTTACAAATGAATCGAAGCAGCTTTTTCTTTTTTCTGAATGTGTTTAGTCATTATTGTTTCAGGATGTCAGATAGGAACAACAGAGGCGTTGACTAAAGGCAGAGTGATGATGACTGGATGTCTCTGATTTTGAAATCCTTCAGTGTATAGTGCCTTGCTCTGTGTACAGTTTATATACAGATCCTAGTCTGCATTTTGAAGACTTTTTGTGATATGAAGAACTATTGTAGAAATAAACTTTGAAAGTTTGCTATCAGAGCACTGACTCGTTTATACAGTGTTGTGGTAAATCAATGGAATGAATTGTTGTAATGTGAATGCAATGTGAATCCTCTTTTTCTGAACCAGTAGGGGGCAGTGTAACACCAGGATCTACCAGCCCACAAACTGCTTGTTATTTCTGATTCCTCTGTTGATATCACTGACACTGAGCAGTGTTTGCATCATTACTGTTCTGTTGTGGCCTCATTCCTTCTTATGGCAAACTGATAAGTACTGCCTGAACAGACTTTCTAGAAGACCTGGGTGACTGACTTGTACAAATGAAACAGAAAAACAGATTTTTGGCTGAAGTTCCAAGTTGCCTTTTTTGTTTTTAAGAGATCACAAACCAAACAAGTTGGAAACCACTGCGGCATCTCAGGTTGATGTCAGCTGCCACCTCTGGACTGACTTCTCATATGAAGAGAAGCAAAGATGTTACTGTTAACATTAAAGATGATCCCGCTCTGTTTGAGTGTGCCAGGGAGTCAACATCAAGACCCGAAAGTGAAATGTCTAAATTCAGCCAGCATTCGTTAGATAATTTACACCTGAGCTGTTCCTGCTGTCATATGGGAAAATGTCTACAGAACCCTTGGAGAACAGTAAAAACATTCTTCAAGCAACAAAATCAGGACAGAGGAGAGATTTATTCATCATTTGATCAAGTATATCAGTCAGATACACAATATAAAGATCTTTGACGTGGAGTTCAGTTCACAAATGCTGTTTTTGAGACACTTGAACATTTTTTAATTTCGTTGTGCTTTAGGTTTTTACTTGACTTTTTCAGGGTGGAATGTTGCACTTTTTACTCTGCCAAAATTCTTTGGCAGTGTTAGTTACTATACGGGGCTTTTCAAACAAAATACTGGATGTAGATATGACACGAAATTTAAGATGTACCTGTAATCAAACAATGATTGTTTGTCTGTATATGTAGCCCTGCAACAGACTGGCGACCTGTCCAGGGTGTCCCCTGCCTTCACCCATGTCGGCTGGGATAGACTCCAGCACCCCCCCCCCGTGACCCTAGTGAGGATAAAGCGGTGTATAGAGAATGGATGGATGTAATCAAACAGAACATTAACAGTTAAAAACTTACACAACCTCATCTAGCTACACTAACAAGCTACTTTAACACATATAGATACATTACCATTCAAAAGTTTGGGGTCACCCAGACAATTTCATGTTTTCTATGAAAACTCACGCTTTTATTCATTAGAACACAGGAGTGATGGTTGCTGGAAATGTTCCTCTGTACCCCTATGTTGATATTCCATTAAAAATCAGCTCGTTCCAGCTAGAATAGTCAATTACCACATTAACAATGTCTAGACTGGATTTCTGATTAATGTTATGGTCATTTAAAAAAACTGCTTTTCTTTCATAAATGCAGGCATTTCTAAGTGACCCCAATCTTCTGAATGGTAGTGCACATGAAGACTCATAACTCTGCTAAACTTATGTTGTAGTAGACTAACAAAATAAGGTTGTTTTTTTATCATTTGAAAAACTGTAATCCATAAGAGACACGTGGAAAAGAAATCCTAAAAAAAATCTAGTAATAGTAGTTAAAATTGATAAGGTTGTCCTGTATATTGAGTCACTAAAAACACAAGACTGATTTTATTGTCATGTGTAAATTTCCAGAGACTTGGGCATTTACACTACCAGTCAAAAGTTTGGACACATCTTCTCATTTCATGCTTTGTCTTTATTTTCATGACTATTTACATTTTAGATTCTCCCTGAAGGCATCGGAATTATGAATGAACAAATATGGAATTATGTAGTAAATGTAAAAGTGTGAAATAAGTCCAGAAAAAATGATTTTTCAACAGGACAGTGACCCTAAACACACCTCCAGGCTGTGCAAGGATTATTTGACCAAGAAGGAGAGTGATGGAGTGCTGCTTAGGTCAGACGACCTCCACAGTCACCTTATTTCACACTTTTTTGTTTGCTACATAATTACATCTGTGTTCATTCATAGTTCTGATTCCTTCAGTCAGAATCTACAATATAAATAGTTATGAAAATAAAGAAAAAAAACATTAAATGAGAAGGTGTGTCCAACGTTTGATTGATAGTGGTTTGCCACAGCTGGACACTGAGAATGGTCTTTTTCTATTCAAAATGGTCATAAAGACTAATCATCCATAAGAAAAAAATGTCTATTTCTTCAGTACTTTTTGCATTATTAGTCTCCATCTTAAAATCAAAGTGTCTGAAAAACAGAAGATTATTTCCATCATAAACACGTGAAATAAAGTCTAACCTTGAGTAGATCTCATGCTGTGGTGTGTGGTCTGCTTATTTCAGCTAAAGAGCCTCAGGTGGTACAGAGGCTCCATCCAACTCTCAAAGTGACTGTCCAGGTCCACACTGGACAGGAGACACAAGAGAGACACCGCGAGCAAAAGGACCTGAGGCACGTGGCTGCGCTCCACATTATATAAATCCACACCACTTTTTATGGGCTCCATCAGGGTAGAGATCTAAATCTGGGTTAACAAGCAGAGCTTACCGCTAAGAGCCCAGGGCACCAGAAAAGAGAGAAAAAAGTCTTCTGTCTGAAATTCATTTCCCATAAATCATCTGGGCTCTGAGTCTTTGAAGTGGCTTTCTTAGACTTTGGACAGGAAGTGTTGGGCTCAGATATTTTCCAACCCAAAGAGGGGAGGAGAGAGGAGAGGAGAGGAAGAGGAGAAGAGGAGAGGAAAGGAAAGGAAAGGAAGAGAGAAAAGGAGAGGAGAGGAACACATCTGCATTGTGACGCTCAGAGCAAGTGATAATCCACACATAAATAGAAACTCTGAACAAAACCGAAGCGCAGCATGCAGAGGAATATGTGCTAAGCCTGGTTTGGACTCTCATTGTTCACTGCTTGTCATCTTGTGTGGATTGAGGAGAGGGGAGGGGAGGAGTGCTGTTGAGCCGGCACGCCGCCAAATGCAAATATTGTGGAATAAATGGTGCTAAAGCTCAACTGTGCCACTTTGCACCTAAGCCTGTGTTGAATTAACACTGTTATCATAAACAAAACATTATGTTAGTGTGGCAGTGGGCTGAGCGTCGACAGATGGTTAAGAGCATTAGGGAGATACCTGCCAAAGGGTGCTTTTCACCCCATGTTTGGCCTATTAGAATTCACAGGCGAGCCATGGCTGCAAAAGCGCCCATGGCATATGGCCCAGTAAATATTGACTGATATTTTAATTACCTTTTGCATAATCTAATAATTAATCACAAACATTACAGTTTCACCTTTACCCAGCGCCGCTTCAGAGGCGCACAGCGTCCAAATCACTTTCAGGATGAAGAGCTGTCACATAATAATCAAAGATGGGATGTGTTTGTCCAGCTTTCAGGCATTTCAACAATGTAGAGGACAGCAGAAGTGCTGTGGAAGAAGGCAGAAAACAAGAAACATGTTTTCCAGCTCAAAATATTGCAGTTTTTACTCATAATTAAAAGGCAATGCTTACACATCTGAACACATATTTGCAGATTTTGCACATATTGACAACTATGATGGCTGACATAGATTATGATGGAGGTTCATTACTCTGCACATATTTGCTAATAATATTTCCACACAGTAATGCCTCCATACAAGCTGGAGGACCCAGAGGTCAGAGACACACATACTCTCTGTGATTTCTCTGTTCTAACTTGATTTAATGTGCTCGAAAGCCTCTAAAGTCACTACAGGGTGGTTTACTGTCCTGAAAGTCACACATAATAGTTTACAAGGGGATTTTCAAGCTCCTCTGTTCGAGTAATAAAATTTCTCACAGGAAATTGACGGCAGAATGGGAACAATTTTCTACAGCAGAATATAACAGCATAAACTAATATAAGACAGAACATTTAGCCAATCAGGAGAGAGCATCTAGAATGCTTTGAGGATTGACATTACATTGTGTCTTTGCAGCACATCTCCTGTAGATCTCAGTAGAACGGCAGCGTGTGAAGCTATTGTACAGGTGTGAGAGTCATGGTGATTTACATTCATGTCTCTGCGTCCTGTAAAGGGAATGTATGAAAAGAAAAGCTGGTTGCAGCTCAGCAACACAAAACTGGGCTTTGAGTCAAAAAACGGTCTTGGAGATACAACAAACACCTGGCAGAGTGCGCAGCAGCAACATACTGTACATCCCACTGTCTTCTGTAGACTCTGAGGGGTGGTGGGCTGCACTGAGTGGGTGTGGAGGAGAGGGTGGTTGGATACACACCGTGTCGCCACATCAAACTCCTCGCAGGGCAGAGGAGTTCAGAGGAGGCCTGTGTAACAGAATAATCCAGCACAGGCTCCAGCATCCAACAACTTAGCATGCAAGAGAGGGTGAGCAGATGAAAAACAGCGAGAAGCACGCAGCGCCTTGCCAACCTCTTCGGAAAAGGCAGCAGCTTCTTCTCTCTCTTGTTGCTGTTTCTGGGCAGGCAGTTAAAACATTGAGCAACACTCCAGCAACAGTTGGATGGACAGAACCCTGCTGTGTATATTGTTCTACTGTGATTGCATGAAATTCCCCTCTAATTGCTCGTTGCTTCACACAGGCCAACGGCTGATATTGAGACCATCTGAGAGCTTTCAGAGTGAATGTGTGTGTGTGTGCGTGTGTGTGTGTGTGTGTGCAGAGTTGGAGGACGGCCTGGAAAATGAGGCGGTGAGGTCTGACAGTTTGGACGGCTGATTGTAGCTTTCACCTGCGACTTCATGTAGGTAACTGAATGTATGACAGGATCTATAAAACTTCCATATGGAGACCATACAGAGCTAAAGTTACTGCTTCTCATAGGAGTCACTGACAGAGGTGTTAATAACAGGCTGACATGAACTTAGTCTCTGAATTAACACCAGAAGTAAAGCACTGGCTTCTTTTAAGAACATACACTACCAGTGAAAAGTTTGGACACACCTTCTCATTAAATGGTTTTTCTATATTTTCATAACCATTTACATTGTAGATTCTCACTGAAGGCATCAAAGCTATGAATGAACACATGGAAAATAAGTTATAGAATGTTTTACATTTCAGATTCTTCTAAACAGCCAGCCTTTGCTTTGATCACTGCTTTGCACACTCTTGGCATTCTCTGGATGAGCTTCATGAGGTAGAACCTGAAATAGTTTTCCAACAGTTTTGAAGGAGTTCCAGAGATGCTGAGCACTTGTTGGCCCTTTTGCCTTCACTCTGCAGTCCATCCCAAACTGTCTGGACTGGGTTTAGGTCAGGTGACTGTGGAGGCTAGGTCATCTGATGCAGCACCCCATCATCTACTTCTAGGTCAAATAGCCCTTACACACCTGGATGTGTGCTTGGGGTCATTGTCCTGTTGAAAAATAAATAATGGTCCAACCGGATGGGATGGTATGTCATTGCAGGATGCTGTGCTAGCCATGCCGGTTCCGTGTTACTTCGGTTTAGAATAAATCTTCAACAGTTTCACCGGCAAAGCACCCCACACCATCACACCTCCTCCTCCATGCTTGACAGTGTGAGCCATGCATGTAGAGACCATCCGTTCACCTTTTCTACTTTGCACAAAGACATGGTGGGTGGAACCAAAGGTCTCAGATTTGGTTTCATCAGACAAAAGCGCAGATTTCCACTAGTGTAATGTCCATTCCTGGTGCTTCTTGGCCCAAACAAATCACTTCTACTTGTTGCTTTTCCTTAGTAGTTGTAGGATCCACCAGCCATTATCAACAGTGAAACAGAACCAGGACAGGGTTTTGTTTATTCCAGCACCTATAGCTCTGGAGTCCTAGCACCTCTGCAGCCTCAGGACAGAGACGGGCTCCCCTTTTGATCAGCGAAGCAAGAGGGACTCCAGGACACCACGGCAGATGTGGGACATGTCTGGCATGGGGGCGCGAAGCACCGAGTCAGCAGGAAGCGAGGCCGAGAGCTGAATTGAAAGGATTCCCGCCAATACAGACCTCCAAGATGTGTACTGGACCTGTCTTAGCAAGAGACTGGCTCAAAACCCCCAAGTACCACCAAACCTCCAAGTAACCAAAGTGATGGCAATAAAAATTCTGACTGATTCCTGAACCAGAGAAGGGAAGAAGCTCAGAAACTTGGAGGACCATTTCAAAGACATTCCGTTTACTGAATAAGGAACTCTGGACTCACATCTGAACTAACAAAGACAATCATCCCACAATTCTGGACTCAATTCCTTTATATGTACATTCATTTCACAGAACAAATGAACTTTTCAATAACCTCCTGTTAGAAAATGACTTTTTTTTCTCTCTTAAAGCCTATTTTGGGTGAGAACTATACAGAAAATCAACTGATGAAGTCACAAAAATGTAATCAATTTTGTGAGTAGATCAAATTTTTCAAAATCAAATTAACAACAAAAAAAAAACAACCTGACCTGATGTCATTTTTGGATTTAGCGGTACAAAATGGTCCTAATTCAGTTGAAAAAAAACCTAGACAACTTGCAAAAAAATAAATTTGTAACCCAGTGTTATCATTCATGAATTATAAATGACACGTCTTGTTTCAGTCTAATAAACTGGTCAACAATGATCATATTACTCCTAAGAAACATCTGTCTTACAGCACCTGTTGAAAGTTTGGAAACACTTCCTTGTTTAAGATTTTTATTTTTTACTATTTCCGTCAGTGTAGAATAAGACTGAAGACATCAACATTATGACATAACACCTGTGGAATTATCTGGCAAGAAAAACAAAGCTAAATCTGTTTCCTATTGTAGGTTCCTCAGAGCTTTGTCTTGCTGACAGCTTTAACACTGATGTCAATGCGTTAACCAGCTTCACGAGGTTGTCACCTAGAATGATTTCCTGTCAATCGGTGAGTCTTGTCAGAATGAACTGGAGGAGTTTCTTGCCTTCTGAATGGGACCTTCATTGGGTTGTGCTGAGGTAGTATTGGTATGCAGCAAACAGCAATAGACTATTCAATATTATGGCAAGAACCTCTCAGCAAAACAGTCCATTATTACTTTAAAACACTTTGAAAAACTGTGCAAATTTCTAAAACCATAAAACACTTGTTTGAAAGTGGCTCTCATATGGTCAGCCTCAGGACCAAGAGTTCCCTCTTCTGCAGGACGACTTTATTAGAGCTACAGCCTCAACTGTGGAGGGAGACTGTATGAATCAGGGCTCCATGGTGGAAGTGCTGGAAAGAAACTGCTGCTGAGAGAGACCAAGAACAAGAAGAGAACTGCTTGGGTCCAGAAACACAAGGAATAGACGTTGGACCAGCAGAAACTTTGACTTTGATCTGATGAGTCCTGATGTGAGCTTTATGGTCGTTGTTGCTTTGTGTTTGTGAGACCTGGAGAAGGTGATCTGGGGCCTATTTCACGAAGCAGGTTTTACAAACTCTGAGTTTAATCCTCAACTCTGAGCTGATCTACTCTGAGACAGGAAACTCTGAGTTTTCGGTTTCACAACGGCTGATTTGAGTTGGTTTAATCAACTCGGAGTAGTTTCACTCAGAGTTAAGCGCGTGCACCGCAACTCTGAAAAGACAGCATCAATGGAGCCCCGATTCGACGAGTCACCATGGCAACGGGGAAGCGAAAGGCTGCGTTTTTGAACTGGAAGTTTTTAACGCGCTCATATGGCAAGTTTGAACACGTTTTTAGAAAGAAGTGCAACACCGCTGCAGCTGCAAAAGAGAGGGAGAGCGTGGAGAACATTGCTGCCCGGGTCAATGCGTAAGTTTAAATGTAGTCCTTTGTATTCGTAATAATATTACAGGGAAAAACTGTCTGAATCGTAGAATATTGAGTTATTTCATTTAGGTGAAATCTCGCGGGGGAGAAGTGCACGTGGCAGCAGCTTAAGATGAAATATAAAAACATTGTTCAAACAGGTCAGACCTCGGCATTATCTCATGGAGGTACTTCATGTTGATCATGTTTTACATTGTAAAGTAGCCTAAATATTAAGTGGCTGTTTGACTGTGCAGTTGTTTTATCCACACATAGCCTAAATGTCTGCATCCATATCATGTCCTGTTAAATAATTAAGCCTATTTAAACTAACATAGACTTCTGCTCAGCCAACAGAAAGAAAGCAGATGCCTGTAAAACGGGTGGTATAAAAGGTCATGGATGCATATATATATATATATATATATATATATATATATATATATATATACATATACATATGATTATTTAGTTCTCTTTTGTGTCTTTTTTTGTCTTTTGGCCCCTTCACACCACAGACCTTGTAACTGTAAGTAGGCGACACTCCAAAGATTTATCCAAATGGTAGTTTAAATGTACTGAAACATTTCACTGATCTAGGATGAAGAGGATGAAACTGTGTCTGCTGCCTTTACAGAGGGGGATTCAGAAAGGCATACAGAGGTATGTTACTGATAGTTCTCTTCTCATTCACATTTTGGGTGGAATATAGAGTGTGACATTTAGCCTACACTGAAGTATTGCACATTCTCATCCTTTTTAACAGAGAATGGCTGGACAGCAGCAGGATGGTCCCTCAGCTTCCACTGCACAGACTGACACAGTGAGATGGATGTTCAGGAAACACCAGAGCTTCATTCTGTGGAATTCATGTGCAACTGTATAATTTAATGTCCTCTATGTATTCCCAGTTATCAGTAAAACGGATTTACAAACTGCATTTGCTGAAAAAAAAAAAAAAAAAAAAAAAAAAACAGATTAGGAGGGCAGATCTGGAAATTGAAATACTGGAGCACAAGTTAGAGGTTGGTGATGGTCACAGGTGAATTATGTTAACTACTGGAAAATTAACTGAACTATCTCTTTGATTTGTAGGAAATAAAGAAGACCAAATGAAATGTGTATCATGTCTTTATTTGCTGTGGTGGTGATGATGGGGACTTAAACTCTAAAGTGATTATTGCATACGGTGTCTCTGACTGCTCTGCTGTCCTGGATAGCTGCAGGTGGATGGGCTCATCATCTGGGTCTTCAGTTTGTAGGGCAGGGTGTTGCTCTCCTCTAATAGTGGTAATATTATGAAGAACAACACATGCCACAGTAATATCACAGGCCCTCTCAGGGGTCACCCTGAGGAGATGTAGGCTCTGGAAACGGGCTTTCAGCAGGCCTATGGTCATCTCCACCCGGGCTCTGGTCCTGCAGTGAGTCCGGTTGAAGTTCTGTTGGGGGCCTGGTTCAGGGTCAGGGTATGAGGTCATCAGCCTGGGTTGGCATGGTAACCCCTGTCACCCAGCAGAAGGCCATCAAAGTCTCCTGTAATGTATAGTGGATACATCAGAGTATATTAAAGGAGGGAGACAAGAGAATTCTATTGTGAAAATCTTTAGGCTGCTGACCATGCTGCAGTCTGTTGCTCAGGTTAGACTCTCCATAAATCCTGGAGTCATGAACAGACCCAGGTCACTTGGCCTCCACATTAGAAATGATGTATGCAGCATCATAGGCGTCAGTTTAGGGGGAGACGGTGGGGACGTGTCCCCCCCACTTTTTGTCAGGGGTCATTTTGTCTCCAACACATTCAAATTCTTCACATGTAAGCCGTTGTAAACCCAGTTATTTTCAGTAGTATAGAAAATTCCGATGCTCCTGGACGCACCATCCGCACTCCGCCGAGAGTTACACAGACACGCAGCACACCTTCGTGAGGTTAAAAAACAAACAAAAAAAAAAACGCGCAGATGCTAAATTTGCGCCCGTGCCAAGTGGAAGCTCCGACCAGAGGCGTGCAGGAACAAAATTTCGGCCCGGGAGAATTAGTACTATAGGGGCCCACAGACCCCTATGCCTGCATGTACTGATAGCTCAAGAGCTTGAGCCTCCACCTTTGGTTTGGTGGTTGTGAGTTTGAGCCCAGCTTGTGGCATTTTACCGCCGTTCTTTGACATTTTCTCAAAGTGCTGTGGTCTCCATACCCCCCACTTTTAAAAACAAACTGACGCCCTTGTGCAGCATCACATATGATCTGGACAGTGCAGAGAATGACAGATGTTGAACTATGATGCAGTCTTTAACATTTAGAAACAGTAGTCAGTCTACCTGTAGCCTACCTGCACATTTATGCTGTGAATGGACTTCCTATTCATGAAGTGAGGGAGCTGTGATGGGGATGTGTGTGCATCTATGCAGCCAATCACACTGGGAAATCCTAAAAGAAATTAAAATGACTAATCCCAGTATGAGGCTGCAGCACAATGTCATGAACAGAATATGATTTAAAATGAATTTAACAGATCTCTACATCATTCACCTGCAATCCTGTGGAGCTCCTCCTTGATGCTCTGACAGGTTTATGTCCAGGAAAACCACAATGATGGTAAAAGTCGTTTCAGAGCCCGGAAAACTTTTCTGACTGTCCTGCATACAGTTGCCTTACTCTGCATCGCCGACATTATATAAAAACTTTCATTTGCAAAGAACCGCAGCGCAACACACAATATCTGCTGGATGTGAGAGCATGACTGTGGTTGGCAATGTAAATGTAAGGACGGATTAGGTTGTTTATGTAGATTATGGACTTAAAACGGTTACGAAACGGTACCGCTCAAACCGATAATTGTCCGGAAATGCGAGAACATTTATGCTCGGTCTGATAACAATCTACCAACGAATATTTAATTATCTGTGCAGTAATGCTGCTCCATTATCCACTGGATCGTTAATAAAAGCTGTTCTACGCCAAAACTCGCTCGCTTACTGACTGAATGAATGAGGAAATGAAACAGCGTGTGTGGCTGAAAGAGGGCGGAGACGGAGAGAAACTCGAGGTTTTCTCAGATAAACCTGCTGGCGAGCAGGTTAGAGTCATAGAGTCTGTTACTGCGGTAACTGACCGAGAGTTGAAGTTACCCCTCTTTGTGAAACAGGCTCGAGTTACCCCGCATTCCCTGGTTAGAGTTACCTTGCTTCATGAAACGGAAAACTCTGAGTTTCCCTCATTTCAGGGTTAACAAACTCAGAGTTTTCACTAAACCTGCTTCGTGAAATAGGCCCCAAATCTGCATGTGTGGTTCCCCAAATGAAGAATGGAGGAGCTGTGAAGGTGTGAAGAGATTTATTCACAACTCAGCACAACATTTAACCTGCATGGCTACTACAACATCCTGCAGTGATTCAGTCTGGTTCATGTTCAGTGGGACCAACAGTCTTTTTGTTTGTTTGTTTTTTTGCAGAACACTGAACCAGTGCCTTGAGGTTCTGTAAGGGTTGTCTGAAGAAGGAGCAGATTGATAGATTGCTGCATCACATGACCTGGCCTCCATAATCAGCCACCTCAACCTAACAGAGGTGATTTTTCGAGGAGTGGAGTCACAGAATGAAGAAAAAGCAGCCAACAAATGCTCAGCATATGTGAATGAGTATTCAAGACTGTTGGAGAAGCTCCAGGTGACAACATTATGGAGCTGGTTGGAAAATGAAAACTTTTAAAGCTGTTATCAAAGCAAAAGGAGGCTACAGTGAAGAATTCAACATTTGAAACATGTCTTGTTGTTTACTCTTTTTTGCTGTCCACATAAACTCACAGGTGTTGTTTGATAGTTTTGTTCCATTCAGTTCTGATACGCACTGCAGTAATACTAATGACAAACTCTGTGTCCAGACTTTTAACTAATACTGTAAGCAGCAGGTTTCAGCTGCAAAGCAAAATACTGACAAATTTGTTGATTTTATGTTTTATAATCCAATTATTTATTCATAAAACTGAGACAACAAAAACTGAAAATGAAAAAAATATATATCACAGTTTCACAGAGCATCTCCGAGTGTTTGTTCTAACAACAGTCCACAAGATACTTGATCCTTTCGGGGCTCAGCAAGGCCCGAATTCTCCCTGAGTGGCTTCTATAAAAAACACTAAGGAGCCTGCATGTTGGCATTTGTCTCCTACTTAGTGACTCCAGTGTGTGCATCTTGGTTGGTGTGAGAATTTTGCTCTGAAATTTGGATGGAGGTTCAAAGCAGCAGTCTGGCTCACATTATTCCTCCATCCAGGCTGAAGAAGGCTAACTGCTGCTTGAAGAATCTGACAATCACTGAATCAATCCAAAGTATCTGAGCCTCTTAGAGGAGCTCCCCCACCCTGCTCTTCACCATTAGGTGTGTGTGTGTGTGTGTGTGTGTGTGTGTGTGTGTGTGTGTGTGTGTGTGTGTGTGTGTGTGTGTGTGTTCTTGTACTTGCTACATTGTGAGGACCATTTTCTGCATTTAACTATCAAAGTGAGGACATTTTTACAAAGTGAGGACATTTTGGCCGGTCCTCACTTTGAAACAGCCATGTTTGAGGGTGAAGACTTGTTTTTAGAGAAAGGGTATGAATTGAGGTTTGGTTAGGGTTAGGGTAAGGATTAAGTTTAGGCAATCAGTTGTGATAGTTAAGGTTAGGGTAAGGCTCTAGAAAATGCATTACGCTTATGGATGTCCTCACTAAGATAGAAGTACAAACATGTGTGTGTGTGTGTGTGTGTGTGTGTGTGTGTGTGTGTGTGTGTGTGTGTGTGTGTGTGTGTGTGTGTGTGTGTGTGTGTGTGTGTGTGTGTGTGTGTGTTCTAGCTTTTGCTACATTGTGGGGGACCAAATGTCCCCACAACGGTAGGAAAACCGAAAACTATGTCACTTGTGGGGACCTCATTTCGGGCCCCACAAGTTTAAACAGTGTTTTCTTGGCCATGTTGTTGTTACTGAAAAAAGTAAAAATGCAAAACGTTTCTTTAGGGTTAGCCATTGTTTTGGTTAGGGTTAGGGTTTGGTTAAGGTTAGGGTTAGGGTTAGGGGTTAGATATGAATGGGAGTCAATGGCAAGTCCCCACAATGATAGAAAAACATAATATGTGCGTGTGTGTGTGTCTGTCTCCAAATCGAAGCCTTTGGACCAGAGTCAAGAGACTGCCCTCCCACCGCCACCTGGCATCATTAGAGACTCTGATCCTCTAATCAGCACCAACAAATACTGCTCCTTCCTCCTCCTGCTCCTCCATCCGTTCTCCCCTCAGCCCCTCCATCCTGCGGCCCAACCTCGGGCCTGGCAGCCTCCTGTGGAAAGTTTACCAGTTGATGGGTTATTTTGGAGAGGGGTGGAGGTGGGTGCTGCTAACCAGGTGGGTGATGATGAGAGCGGGCCTGACTGCATGCTGGGAGCTGCTGGAGGATTTAGAGAAGGGGAGCAGTTTACCAAAACTGCAGCGCCGCTCCACTGACATGCACAGCAATTGTGGTTGTTTTCCACTGAGCAGCTCACTGCAGAAGTTATTTTCTGCTGGACTTGTAAGCCAGAGGTGGATTTCTGGGTTTGTAAAGCAGGAAGAGGTTGCTTGTGTCATGAAGAAAACATGCTTGGGTCAGAGCTGAAAGGGGCTTGACATCAAACATTATATGGGGAAAAATAAGAGGAGGGTCAGGTGTATAATTTGAGACGCAAAGGGATCCAAACACAAACACAAAGCGGCGTAACCAAGAGGAGAGAATGACTCAGCCTCAGGACTGTTGTGCTCTCCAAAACCCAGAGCTGGGGAAACAAAAACAGTGACTCCTCTCCTCTCTTTAGTTCAGCTCCAAATGGTGATGTGAGGTATCCTGCTCCAACTGCTCAGCCTCACTGCACAGACTGATGGGAGACAAGCTGAAAACTCAGGACAGCACATTGCCATCACAGTTTACCCTCAGGTGACAAACAGGCTCATTTATATCCCCCTTCTGACCCCCATACAGACACGAACTGTAGAGAGCTGCAGTGTGCAAACAGCTGGCTGCTGTCTGAAGCGTAATTAGTGGTTAATAAAACAGGCTAATAAGGACTTACCTTCAATAGTGAACAGCTAAATGAAATTAGTGTGAGAGGAGGAGAGCATCAGCAATCTGGCAGACTGATAAAATGTTCAACCTTCACCTGTCCTCCAAAACTGCTTGAACTTTTTATTTAAAGCACTGGAAATAACATGTTTGCTTTGGCAGAAAGAAAACTAGAATACTCCTGAATGTTGCGGAGTTGTTGTATAACGCTACATTCAGTGTATAACATTGAAATAAAACCCACAAACAGGTTTCATTTCATCCTCTCGTTTACTTTTTTAGCCGCTCTGCTGCCACAGTTGGATGGTAGCTTATTGGTCAGCCATCTTGATCCAGAGTGAAATATAATAATTTTGCACTCATATACTTTTATACAGACATTTATTGTCAGAGAATGAGTATTAGTGTCTTCTGTGATCCCCTGTAGAGGCACCAGCAGCTGGATATTTGTGGTTTTGATTGAAAGGCCTCAACAAAACAACATTCCCATCCGCAGCCACTAGCCTCATGCTAATACGCTGAGCAAAGGACTTTTTGAGAAATGTAGTTCACTTCATCTGGATGAAACATGTCTGTGCAACATGAAGTTAAAGAAGCTGACAGCAGGTCAGTCTGACTGTAGCTTCATCTATCTCCAGAATGGTCTGACTGAACACTACAGGGGGATACATGTTCTGTCATGTTTGTAATTCTTCGAACCAATCGTGAGCATGTAGGTATCCCTGCCAAACAGGGGAATTATTCTACATGCAGGGAGATGAGAATATTACATTGAAAGAGCAAGCATGACTGCCTGAATATATGATCCAAATGTTCATCAAAACCAAACATTTTCATTGTTGGTTGATTTTCTTTTACAGCTAGCTGTATTTTTCTGTAGCAAAGGAGATTTTAAAAACATTAACTTCTAGATAGTGTAAGGGACAGAGAAAGTTGCCTGAAATCTAGTTGTCAGGGTGATCAGAACTGAAGTCTTTATTATCTATATATTCTCTGGTGTGATAAAGAGCTCACAGATAAGTCCTGATAAGTCCTCAGCGGTGGATTTGTACTAGGATCACAATGTGATCAACAGCAGGCAGCTATTGCAATGTTGTTGTCATAGTTACAGTGATGCCGTGCCGCTATCTCGCAATGATACAGAAATCTTTAACAAATCTGTGGATCCAGACTATAAGCCACATCACTGCCTCTAATCAGGTTGTCCTTGTGTCTTTCCTGACCTTCCCTGAAAATTTCATCCAAATTCATTATTCCCTTTTTGAGTAATGATGAGATCAGTCAGAAAGGCAGATTAACAGGTGGAAGGACAAACGTACGTATAATTATTACTCCAACACGTTTCTTGGTGGAGTAATAATGATACGCAGGTACAGATAACATGTCAATAAAGTGTCTTGTCCAGAGATATTCTGAGATGATGTCTGTAAGATGTCTTTGCAATGGGCTGAATGAACTTTTAAAGTGCACAAAAGACACAGATGCAACAGTATAAATTGCTTTGGCCGTCTCAGCAATCAGATGCTGACACATACATGTGTTACCATGGTTACAATATAAACAATGACAACTGACTCATTATAAGATCCTGAACTGTTCACATTCTATAGGATAGATTAGTTTAATGCAGCTTTTTAAAAATGTAATCCTGTTTAAGTTTTAGTTAATCTTATTTTAGTTGATTTATTTGTTTTTCATTTTTTAAATATTTATTTAATAATTTTGCCTTTTAATATTTTACTGGTATTGATATCCAAGTGATTTGATTTGTGTTCCAACATCTGTTACTGTCTTACTTGACTAAATTATAAGCGAGGCCTCCAGACCTCAGTGTGCCCTGAGTCTAAAAACAGTTGAATTAATTAATGAATGAAAACATGACTGAAACACCTTTCCTGTAGACACAGCTTCAGTCCTGTGTTTCCAACAGATCCTCACAAAATCATAAGAACTGAAACTGATTTTAATAAAATCCCTGTTAGCTATGAACACATTCTGTTGTAGTAACCTGCAGGCTCTCAAAATACCCAAGAGAAACCTTTGTGACTATTCAACACTTCAGATATTTTTCAAACAATATAAATATAGATTTATACATAGACTATAGCAGCATTAAACTACAGTGCAATACTTTCTGTTAACATATGGTAACAATCCCAGCTTCATAAACAGTGTAGTGAAGCTGCTCTCTGTCAGGCTCATGCATGCAGCTAATGGGTGGTCGTGATAGTTTTGCAGGTACCGTACATAATACAGCTGTTGCAAACAGAGAAACAGTATGACACAAACAGAGCATTACATATAAATTTAAATTCACTTATTGTGTGGCTGGCACATCTATAACTACTCTACAGTGTATAGTTCATCATGTTCTGATTAGAGCAACAATCAGACTACTTAATGTTCTCATGATGACTGTCTATAAAAGTTACATCAACTTTATTGACTGTAAAGGTATCAAATGACATCCCATCTTTCAGTTTGTGCACCCGGTGCAGTTCTCTGAAACATATACAGTAAGTCCAACATAAACCTGATCCTGTCCACTCCATGCTGTCCCCGCTGACCCCGTCCTGTTCTGTGTTCAGCTCTACCTGGGTCTTCCTCACAGCCTGATCACTGCTGTGATTTATCCTCAGTAATGAAGGCCAGAACACATGAATATATATTTAAACCTGTAAACTCCCACCACCCATAAAAATGATTAAATTCCCTATTTTGGTTACCTCCATGCCCTCCCACCACAACTGGGTTTGATTTGTCAGTGCAAACCAGATGCAGGTGATGTTCCACACTCACTTCCAGGGAGGCAGTAAATCAAAACCAGGACAGGTCTGAATCTGATGAGCTCTGCGGTGAACCTGATACCCACTCAGGTCTTGGCTGGGACCTGTGGACATACCTACAGCTCAGAACTGTACTTTCCTCAGGGGACTGCACAGTGCCGTTTTCAACCTGAACTCAGTGTTACAGCTCAGAGTTGTTTTATTACCACCTAGTAAGCACTAATTCAGCCAGGGATGCAAAATGATGCAAGCCAAAGCAATCCGCTGAGTGTGGGTAGCTTTCATCGCATTTCCATTTACCAGATAGCTGTGATCCTGCGCTGTCAGCTTTAAAAAGCTTATCAGCTGCAAAGGCACAGGAGCAGTGTTGGACTTGAGACACAGAAAATTAAGATGTTACTCAATTTAATAGTACTGAAGGTTCTTTTTGGGAGCAGTTTATTTGATTCTTGAAATGGAGAATTGGGGGGGGGGGGGCTTTTTTAGCTTCCAAATTTTAGAATGAGTTTATGTTCCTGCCTTTTTCTTTTTAAAATCAGAACAGCAAATAACATTATTACCAAGAGACAGACGGACTGTTTCTGATTTTAACCTTTAAAGCTGCATTCGTCCGCATATGTGTTAGGGCAATGGATCCCATTACTATGTGTAATGTGAAAGGTGTAGCTCATAGTAACAACTCACAGAGAATCATTGCAGACTCTGCAGCTCTGCTCAGGTTTGTGGAGCATTTTTACATCTTTCAGCTCACCGAATGTCAGGAATAAAGGACTAAAGGAACCACTTCCTGTAGTCCTATAGAAGAAGGTTTGGAAGCCAATCATGATCCATTGCACAACCTAAATAAATTTCCTACACACACACACACACACACACACACACACACACACACACACACACACACACACACACACACTATAGCATATCAGACAGATTCTTTTTTTGAAGCATGAAGTATTTTTATATGTTTTAAAACATGCCTGGAGGGTGTTTTTAATGTGTTCTGCTCACCTCTCTCTAAATGGAGACATCCTGTTTCACATGATGGTGTCACCCACAAATCAAACTGCTCACAGGATCAGGAATCTGGCCAGTATCAGCATCCTCAGGTACAGATCATTTTTAAAGCTTTTTTTGTGTGTGTTTCTGACACATTTTGCTCATTGATGTGTTTGTCATTAAAGCTGTCTATTAGTGGTAATTAGATGTTTGCCCTGACAAACATGTGATCATACTTGATGTACTGTAAATGTTCTGCTACAGTGTTATGAAGAGAATAAGTCATGGGGATACAGTTCCACAACATGTCAGTCAGTAGAAAAGCTGTTTAATGAGAAATGACACAGAGAACTCCTCAGGCAATAGAAGCAATAGCATACCCCAAATTAACATAAGTATCATTCCAGTTGTTGAGCCCGCTCACCTCTTTATTGGTATTTTTAAGTCAGGATAAACCTGAGGAATGGAACAACCATTAAAACAAACAATGATTCTGTTTGCTCTGGCAGAGAGCAGCATTTCACAGGGAGAGAGAAGAAAAAGAGAAGAAAAAGAGGGGAAAGAAAACAACCGCGGCTGCTTTTCTGGCAGGGTTGTGAGATGCGGTGGTAGGGAGCCGAGAGCAGCGTCTCGTGCCAGCACATCCACATGTCATCTCTGTTTAGACACACCTTGGAGAATGTGACCTCTTTCCATGCCTGGCCTGGCAAGAGGTCCACAGTGGATGGAGGAAAAGCCCCGGATTGTGGTGAACCTGTGCCAGAAAGCTGCCTCCCACTGTGTGCATGCATGCATGTGTGCTCTCATGACTCACTACATGCATGTAGGTGTGCATTTGCGTGCGAGTTTGTAGCTCATTGACGTTGGCTCAGGCTCACTGGCTCCGTTACTTATGTGGGATCCACTGGTGGGCCTCGTCAGCATCACCACCATCATCTCAGCTAAAAAATCCCTCCTGTCTGCCAATGGAGACTCTCAGCATCTGAGCAGTTTTGTTTGCGGACAGAGTGGGCGTGAGTCAACACATGATACCACTCAGGGCCAAGTGGTTCAATAAGGCTGAGCAAATCCCACTTTACAGCAGCTACTACATGATGGAGGAAACATGGACCCAACTGCTTCACACACAAACCTTTATTATAGATTGGAAATGAATTCATTTGAACATCACAAGGAAGTGATCAGTTCTACTTCCACTCCTCTTTGTGAGGATCTCCAGCTCTCTGAGGTTGAAGACTTCCCCACCGTCACTCCGGCCTTCAGTTCCTCCACAGATCCTTCATGGATTCAGGTCTGGACTCTGGTTGGGCTGCTCCATATTATAATAGCTGTATTGTTTTCTGTGACCATTTCTTCATTACACTGGCTTTGTGTTTCTTCTTGGAAGGTCCAGTGTTGTCCAAGGACAATTTGTTAATATTTAAGCATTTCCAAGTGTTTTGGTCAAATAAATAATTCTCTGTAAATCAAAATTTATCTGCATATTGTGCCTTAAAAAAGAATAGGTCAAATCCAAACCGTGTTTCTGCCTCTCGGAGTTTATATCCTACGTGTCTCTCTATAAGTTGAGTTCCGAATCACTTTGTCTCTTTTCCTCCTTCGTTTTCTTTCAGTCTTCAATCATTTATTTAGTCTCTCTTTGATTATGTCTCTCCTGTTGCACCCTGAGTGTCTCCCTCCCCTCTGTCTCCCCATCGCTTCATTCGCTGTCTGAAAATATAAAAACTCTTTTCATAAAGCCGACAGAGCATCAAGCAGTCCTTGTACACCGTGAATATGGGATATAAGAAGTGGAGGTACTCTGACACTAAATCACAAAGCAGCTGATCAGTTGGATGGTTAAAAATATGTAAAAATTATTCACTTAGGGCTCATAGCTAACCATCTCTGCAGTCTTTCATTTAACCTTGATTAAGATGTTCAATGTGTTTCGACTAAGCTCTTATGCTTTCATGAGTGTAAAACCTATTTGAGAATTTAAGGTTTTAGTCACCGCCCAGCCATAGCCCTGACACCGACGGTAAAACATGGCTAAATCATGTCAGATATTAACCATCACAACAGTGTATTTAAGATGGCAGCTTTGCAGCGAGGGAGCACCCTGGCATCCCGAGGCTGTGGGGAGACAGAGGGGGTGGAGGTGTGGAATAGACAGGCATTCACCTGAGTACAGGAGGGATAAGCAAGCCGGCAGCCACACAAAGTACAGACACAGCAGAATCCTTCTCCCTGCCCACCATTTGGCCTCCGGCAGCGAAGGATAACTGAATTACAGTAGCAGCAAAAAGCTAATCTCACTTCCTCTGTGGGGGTCGCATGTGCACTTGTACACCGGTCTGTGGGGTGTTGTGAGCGTTCGTTTGTCAGTCTGTGTACATTTGTTCAGGCTCAGCGTGACTTTTGGAAAGCATGTTTTCCTGACAGTGAGAGTGTATGTTTACTAGATGAAGATGAAGGCTCACATCCAGCTGTCCTGCAGGGAGCAGAAGGTGAGGAGTAATGGAGGTGAGGTGCATGTAAGTGTGTGTGTGTGTGTGTGTGTGTGTGTGTGTGTGTGTGTGTGTGTGTGTGTGTGTGTGTGTGTGTGTGTGTGTGTGTGTAGCTTGTTTACATATTCTGTGTATGTGTCCACATGTTAAAGCAGCCCTGCAGCTGTCACTCAGCTTGACGAGCTGTCAGCTAACAGTCTGAGTCTGTTGGCATTTGTAAAGGCTCCATAGATTCTCAGGAAACAGATGGAAAACACCAGCAATCTGGAAAAAAAAAAAAAAAGATATGTGGTGTTCATTTGCGTTGCTGTCTTTGTCTCATTGAGCTGTTGATTAGACCGACACGTTCCTGTTTGAAGCAGCCGCCTCAATGACCAGAAATGGACCAAAATGTCCCAGTTCATAGCTGTTTGGTCTAACAAGCAGGGATCAGAATGAAAAGTCTTCTACTCTGCCAGCTGCTTCCTGAGTCTCTGCATTTGAGCTAAATGCTAATGTCAGCATGCTAACTTAAACAATGACAAAAGGTCATTTTCCATTGCTGCTGTTTTAGGTCAGGCCAACCTTTGTTCCAACCACTGGAACCACCCCATAGAAACTGTTCAACGACATTTTCATTTGGGGAAAAACACCTGCTGCAGGGTAGGTGTTTCTAAAAAACTGCTGTGTGGGTGTGAATGCTGATTGGTTTTAGTCAGAGAGGACCACAATCCCTGTTTTTTCTGCTCCCTTTACATCTCCTAAACATCACCAACAATGTAAAGCTCATCATATAATCTAACATAGCAAACTTTCATTGTTCTGTTTCCTTCATGGTCCACTCATTAATGTTGCTGTTGAAGCTGTCTGATAATCCACCACAATAGAAACAGAAGGGCTGAAAGGGCCCATTACAGGGTCCTGAATTCCTGCAGTGGAAAACTACACAATGTTAGCATGCAGCTGTATAGCAGATATATTATCTATGCTAACTGTCAAAGATTACTGTGTGACTTTATAGTCATAGTCATAAACTGAGACAAACTAATATGAACCTCTGTGCAAAATTCCACAGCATTCAAAAGCTGACCATCTGTATATAAAGTGAAAATGACACAAAGGACAACAACCTCCAAAAGAAAAGAAAAAGCGTCCTGAAGTGTCAGATGTACTTTTCAGTAGTGGAATAACCAGAGGCTGTAAGTCCTTCCTTTGAACAAATTTAAAGTTTTTTGAACCACCTCAGGCTAAGCTAACATGACTAGCAAGGCTAAAAAAGAGGGTGTCTGGAAAGCTACGACGACACGACCCTGTTCATACCACAAAGTATGTTTAGAAAGTTCTAATTTACTTAACAAATACACGACCAGCCAAATGTTTGGACACACCTTCTCATTCAATGCTTTTTATTTATTTGTATTATTTTCTGCATTGTAGATAATTACTGAAGATTAACATTTTTTGTTTACAATTTAATTCCATCTGTATTCTTTTATAGTTTTGATGTCTTCAGTATTAATCTATCATGTATAAAATAATTCAATAAAAACCATTGAATGATGAGGTGTGTCCAAACTTTTGACTGGTAGTGTGTGATTCAGAGGCAACCAGAAAATATGACGTTATCTAAAAAAAAAAAAAAAAACTCACAGGGAGGATGCTGGGGTCTGTAGATGGGCGCACAAAAGGCGTGTCAGCAGTTTTGTCCATTTGTTTTGTTTCATTTGAGCTAAAAGCTTGTGATTAAGCTCCAAACGACTAAAATACTGAAAATGATGGATCTCTCATTGTGCTTGTTTATTGTGTCAGCATATGCACATCATCATGTGATTGCAAGGCTTTTATTCTGATCAATCAGAAAATTAAAAGTAATTAAAACAGAGGTATTTTGACTGACTCTGTGTAGTTATGCAGTTCCTCATTAATCAGAAAGTAAAATTAGGCACCAAACAATAACTATCCTCTGTATGATCTTACATGTTTATCGTTATTCAACATCTGAAGTCCAGCTGCAGCTTTTTCTTTATGAGGTCGTTGTAACACAAGAGAACACAAATAAATACACAAGGTTTAGTAAAGTGCAGCATTTACTGTTTGTCTGGAGCATTTTGTTCCGTGATGTGGCCTCATAACGCAGTCTTTGGGGTTGTTCAGTGAATAAGTTATATACATACTTAGACCTCTTGGTTTATTACAAAGCAGAACTAAAGCAAAACATTGTGGAAGTGTCTCATGCTGCCAGAGGCACATTGTGGCTGGATAAAGATTTTACGCAGGGACCTTCTGCACTAACATCCTGCGGGTCAAATGCAGCAGTTGATTTGGAAAAGTTGCATACTGGAGCTGTAACAAACAGGCAGACCTTTCATCACCCTCCCTGGGCATCCAGTCTCACCTTGGAGCCCAAACAGCCTGTTTCCCATCTTCCTCTGGCAGCATGTTCAGAACCGGCTGACCGGGTTAGGCTGGAGCCCAGGTTTCCTTCCAAGCGCCTCAAAAGCATAGCGTGAGTGTGTCGTTCCACCACAGCCTCGCTTAGTTTTATCTCCAGTGTGTGATGTGGTTGTGATGCTGATGTGGAGCTCTCTGTGTTCTCCCCACACAGTGAGCTCGTGTTTGTCTACGCCTGAATGCTTTCTTGTGTGTGTTTACATTTGTGTGAACACTGTAAGCTGTGATGTTTGCTGCTAAATGTCAGCAGCTGGCAGATGTTGGACGCAGTGAGCATCTCCTGCATTCCAAACCATCTGACTGGCACAGAGACAGTTCACCGATGATTTGACTCTGACCAGCGGAAATTATACTGTTTTAGCAGGAATGTGACTGCAGTTGCAAAAAGGTCTAGTAAGAAACTATTTCTGAATAAATGACTGCTTTAAAATCGATTCATCCATTATCTATACACAGCCTAATCACATTAGGGTTGCGAGGAGGCTGGAGTCTATCCCAGCTGACTTAGAGTGATAGCAGGGGACACCTCTATGTGCAGTCTCACAGGACTGCACATAGAGACAAACAATCACACTCACATTCACACCTATGGAAAATTTAGAGTTACCAATTAACGTCAGCATGTTTTTGGATTGTGGGAGGAAGCTGGAGAACCTGGAGAAAACCCACGCATGCACAGGGAGAACATGCAAACTCCATGCAGAAAGATCCCAGGAAGGCTGCAACCAGGGATCTTTTAGCTATGAGGCAAAAGTGCTAACCACCACTGTACAGCTCCTCATTTAACATGCCAAAGCCAATCTACTTCATGGGGGAACTCCGCTACTCAGCTGGTGAGTTAGTAGAATGTGTTCTGTGATTGGAAGCTTTTTGGAGTCAGAGAAAAGCTCTGAAATGATACATTTACAACAGGTTCCAGTGTGGAACATGTAGAACAGTTTAGGATCATGAAGTTTAAAACTACAGTTTGTCTATAAACTGGCCATGTGTTGGGCAGCACAGGGTAAATAGTAAATAGACTTCAAGTGTAGAAATATGGTTCCAATCTTTTTTTTCTGTGGAAAAAGTCAAGCATCAAAAAGTAGTTCTGCCTTCTTTATCAGAAATATACACTACCATTCAAAAGATTGGGGTCACTTAGAGATGTCCTTATTTTGAAGAGGAAAGCAGTTTTTCAATGAAGATAACATTAAATTAATCAGAAATCCAGTCTAGACATTATTAATGTGGTAAGTGACTGTTCTAGCTGCAAACGGCTGATTTTTAATGGAATATCTCTATAGGGGTACAGAGGAACATTTCCAGCAACCATCACTCCTGTGTTCTAATGCTACATTGTGTTAGCTAATAGTGTTGAAAGGCCCATTGATGATTAGAAAACCCTTGTGCAGTTATGTTAGCACATGAACAAAAGTGTGAGTTTTCATGGAAAACATGAAATTGTCTGGATGACCCCAAACTGACCGTTAGTGTGTATTTATGGCCATGTCAGAATTGGGCGGTGGGAATGTTTGATAATTTTTTCTTCAAAATTCCTTCAACTCATGATGGTTGCACATTTTCTTCAAGTGCTCTTTGGTATGATGCAGAATTCATAGTTGAATCTATGACTACAAGCTGCACTGATGCAAACACAACTCACTACATTTACACTTTCAGCCTTCACAGCTGGTCTGAGGCTTTTCTTCAGTTAAGTTGCCAAATATGTCTGCTGTTCCTGTGGTGAACCCACTCTATCTTCAACTCACCTGTCCAGGGCATATTTATATAAAGCCTATGTGCTTGGCCAGGATGTTTACTGATAAACTGTAGTTTTCCAGTGAACATATTGCAAAGGCTTTCTTCTAGGCCAAATTAATACATAGTCCCTCTGATTCCAGATGCAGGTTTTTGTCACCAACAGTTGAAACTATTCGCAGAATCTGAAAAGAAATGCAGCAGTTGTTAGAGATTTTCTTTGCATCAAACTGTCTGCTCTTGGGTCAGTTCTGCGCAAACCGTGTGTCTTCTGTGAGTTAGCAGTTAGGTGACCTTGTACTTGTGAACTTGCTGGGCAGATTTTTTTTCTTCAGATCGTGATCACACTGAACAGATTGCGTTTACACCTGCTGAGGTCTCATTACAATGTGAGCTAAGCCACCTCCAAATGCAGTTTGACTCGTCTGATCTCAATGCAACATACGCTTCCCCTTATCTGACACATATCACATGATAATACAGGAAAGAGCTGAGGGTGGACCAGAACTGAAAGGTGCAGATAAGCTGGGCTCAGTCTCACATTACTGGCAGAACCTGACAGGTTACAAGAATATGCTGTTAAACCTCTATTATGGTGCCATTCTGGACTCTCAGTGCTCTTACTAACGCAGGTTGCTGTTGTGTTAAGCTGTTAGTAAAACATGCTAATGTAGCATCAGCACTGTGAGCCTCTAATGGGATGCAAAAGAGCCACGTTCACTTACTGCAGACGAGACGCTTTCTGTCCTTGTGTGTCCAGCAAAAATATTTCCTTACACAGCTTTTAAAGCATGTAACACACACACACACACACACACACACACACACACACACACACACACACACACACACACACACACACACACACACACACACACACACACACACACACACACATGCAGACACTGTGACCTCCACTTTCCTCATCAGTGGGATCAGACTGTTTATCGTATGGTTCTATCTGAGTCACACTTGTTTGCTCTGCTGGTCATTTGGACGCAGCAGCAGAACTCCAATCTGTTCAACCTGTTCTCGAGCCAGGAGGTTAAAAAAAATGTCTCCAGGTCAACACTCTCTGCTCTAAAGGTCTAACTTGTAATGAAAAAATGAAAGTTAGAGGCATAAAAGACAAAACATATGCTTTCAGTCAGCTAACCTTTAGCTAAACTATGACTTTAAAAAAGCAGTAATAACGAGTTGTGCGTTATTTAAAGAGGAAATGTTTCTAGTTTTGTGCCATAAAGTATATCGCTTTGTGTTATTAAAATCTGTCACCCAGCAGATGATATCACATGCATATAAAAGTAATAAATATTTATGATGACCTGATGTTACTTTCTGCAGCTGTACTGCATCCATTCAAATCAATAAGCACTAACTACAGCTCAGAGCTCTTTTATTCACATCATAGTGGAGTGTTCCTTTATTTTCCTTTGATTTTTATGCTACATCTTTGCAATCTAATTTTATTCATTTATTTCTTTTTAGATAAACAGTTTTCTACATTGGCGGTTGCCTCCTCACTGGTTGATAGTGGGCGCAGAGTGCAGCTCACAGAAGCTTTCTGTGGATTTCAAACAACCAGACTGAAGGCAGTGAAATCACCAAAGGAAGCGAGAGCTAAATCCTGCGCGATAAAAACGTCCTCTTAATCTTACCTTGAAAGCCACGACAGAGGGGAGCCTCCCCTCGGAAAGAAAAACAGGCGGATTATTTCCATTTGAAAGAACATGCCAAATTACACAAACGTGTTTTCAGCCGCTCTTTTCAAAAGTGGCAACAGATGGAGGCCAGTCGGCGTTGTGAGCAGGTTGGAGTTGACGGTCCACCGCCGCTACGTTTCCTGTGTGTGCTGGTGTTTATCAGCACACACAGGTAGTCCAAGAAGCCATTATACAGAGCACAGATCTTATTCAAGCATACACCAAAAGAGATGCTGCCCAGGTGTGTGCTGTCTTTCACTGATTTTTTTCTCTTGTTGTGAATAAATACAGACTATGGACTTAAAATGTAGCAGCTGCTGCATAACTTATCTCTACAGGAGTTTGGAACAAAGTGCAGTGAGTGATTAGACAACTGAGGAAGGAAGTTGGGAGCAAGGTGAGAGCTGGAGGAGATAAATGAAAGCTGGAGGTTTATTTTAGCTGCTGTCAGATGGCCAAAACACGAGCTTTGGAGAGCTCAGGTGCACAACTGACTGAGATGTTTTTCAAAGCAAGAACCCTGCAAAAGTTTGGATAAAGTCCATATTCTGCCTATTTTTTTAGTAAGTAGAAGTAAGCACGACCACAGCCTTTCTCTTCATGCAAACACATGCTACTTTTGATTTGTGTTTGTACTTAAATCACAGCTTGCAAAAGCTTTGTTGTGACCAGCTGAGAGTCTTCATCTTTGCAGTTCTCTTTGAGGCATGTTCAAAATTTCCTCAATGTTTTCATTGATGTTCAGATCACGACCATTCCGAAAGTTGCACATCGTCTTTGTTGCCTTAGTTGACGGTAAATTTTAAGATCCATTTTGAACTCAGTCCTGCTGTTGAAGCCTCTTTTCAACTTCACTCTCTTACCTGACTACATGTTGTTTGCATCCAGAATTTGTTGATATTTAGCAACATCCATCTTCCCTTTTATTTATGTAAATCTTTTCTGTCTGTGGTTGCAACACACCCTGAAGCAAAGATTTCCACCTCCATGTTTAACATGTTCTTCCTTAGTTCATTATAGACCCCTTTCACATGACGTATGCATACTTAATTAGGCAGCTGCGTGTGTAGACCCAGTTCAAAACAAAGCCTGTTTACCTGGCCAAGGCGAGATATTGCAAGCACATATTACACTAAATATGCCTTCTTGTTGTGCTGTCGGCTGTCAGAATCGTAATAAAGCAGATGATATGGCAGCTGTGACAGCGACCAGGTGGAACTTGCTTTGTTACCACGGCTAAACGTTTGGTTTACTTAATACTGATTTCCGCGTTCTCCGGAGCAGTCGTTACGTTGATATTAAAGTTCCTGCTGATATACCGGAGAAGCCCTGAGCCCGTTAGCAGGACAGTGCAGTATGTCAAAGTCGTGCCTGATAACGCATTGAAGGATTACTTTAATACCCAACATGCCGAACCAGGCCAGCAGCAACAGGACAGCACACCATCTGCTGCATCCAAACAGCAAGAGGCCGTGTCCGGCAGGCAGCAGGAGGTGGCTGTCGGCGGCGGCAGCCCCAAAAAACAGCCGCCACCGCCTTCTCAAAGCGAGCCAATTGATGCGGCCAAAGCCGAGACGTGCAATTTCCTAAACGCTATCTTTCTGTTCTTGTTCAGGGAACTCCGAGACACCCCGGTCGTCAGACACTGGCTCACCCATTAAATTAAAGTGGAATGTGGAGGAGCTCCTGCACCGGGTCTGCGCACGCATACCTTGTTGTGTTAGTAAACACTGCAAGGGGTCTATTAAGACATACATTTTGGTAAATGTTCCCAAAGAGCTCAGTTTTACCTTCATCTGTCTACAGCACTTGTTTCCAAACCATTCTGATGACTCTTCCTGTACAGTCTGTCCCTGATCTTGTCTTGACCTCCAGGATTCCTCTGCAAATTGCAATAGGTGATAATGTTGGGTCTCTCCTCTAAGCCTCACCTACCAGACCAGCATGTGATGCAAACATGCAAAGATAGTTGAGCTGAGAATCAACAATAATTTGTGGCTTCACCTGGGACGTGATCCCTGCTCTTCTAATTGGAAGTCCCTTGAACATAGCCAGGAAGGGGTGCAGAAGTGTAGTTTCCTCTCAGTCCACTTGATTTGCAATATGCTGAAAGGTTAGATTGGATTTTTTTTTGCCCAATGACACCATAAAAAATACTTTCACTGCAGTCTTTTCAACAAAATCATGAAAAGTCTGCAAACATCATGTCGTCAGTCCAGAAAGTGAAAATGATAGGAGACTGGCTTCTACAGGACAGTGATCTACAGCAAACCCCAGAATTCACCATCAGACACTCCTGAAACCACAACCTGAAGGTTTTGTAGTGGCCGTCATAGTCCCAGCCTGAACATCCCTGAAATCTGTAGCTCTAAAAAGGATTTGTTTGTAACAACCTTAAAATATATCAGAACTTGAGTTGCTCTCCTCTGAATCGTGCCAAAAAATTAGAAGTCAGAAACAGAAGGACTTAGCTCACCACAAAAGTGTTTGCAGGCTGTAGTATCCGACTCAAGAGGCTGCTCAAATATTTGCATTTTGAACAATTACCACTGCAATTTTTCTTCTACTGTTTTTAACTTCTGGGAAATTAAAGTGTGATGATTCTAGTGCAATAAAACAAAACCCTGTGTTTGAAGAAAATTAGTTTTCTTTAAATTTTATCTACTCATTTTCACTTCAAAAATATACTAAACAAATTTGTGTGACGAGGTAAAATTTTGCACAAAACTGCTTTAATTGGCACAACATTTTGATTTAGAATTTGTCTACTTTTTGATGAAAATGTTTAATTTGGTCACATGTAATTGTATTAAATTTCCAAAAAGTCAGCGCATTTGAGTAGAATCAATGAAAAGTCAGTTTAATTTGTGCATTTTTACTATAGTCTATTATAAGCTTTTTGCTGCACTCATGATTAATGTCATCCTTCTCTTGCATGTACACCCCCTGTCAAAAGTTTTGAGACAGTTTCTCATTCAAATGAATGAGAACCCGTCTCAAAACTTTTGACAGGGGGTGTATATTAGTATGTTGAAGCCTCTGTGCTGGACTGCTGCCTGCACTTGAACCCTGCTCGGCCTCTCTGACTGCTCTTCCTCCCTTTTACTGATTGGATTTTCCTCTTGCTCTGTGCTCCAATCAAGCTGTGCCTGTCATTACTGCAACTTGGCCAAACTGTCACTCTGCAGGGCTGTGATTTAGTGTGAGGAGCTCCTTTGTACCTGCTGCGGTGTTTCTGGTACCTACACAGTGTATCTGTCTCTATGAAACCTTGTCAACTGCTCCAGAATCATTGTGCTACATGTAGGAGATGCTGGAGGCTGGATCAGGTTCAGGGTTTTGTTCCAAGAACATTTTGCTCAACTACTGTTAAGCACTAAAAAAGACATCTGGTCTTTTGTGCTACTTTTGCTTGTAGCTTTTGTTTGGACAGTAACTTCAGACTTCCAGTCCAGCACCAAGTCATATCACTTGCAGAAATTCTCAGATGACACGGCCATAGTAGGCTGAGTGGAGAACGGGGGGCAGGATGAATACGGGAACCGGGTGAGACGGTTTGTGCAATGATGCAAGAACCACCTGCAGCAGAATGTGACAAAGACCAAGGATATGGCGGTGGACTTCATGACAAGTCTCCACCCTCTCCTGTCTGTGTCAAGGGGATTGATGTGGAGATTGTCCAGACTTACAAGTACCTGGGAGTAGGTAGTACAATTGTTTTTAACTATCACTTTATATCCTACTCTATGTTCTGTGTTGTCTTAATGTTTCCCCATTTCTTGAATATCCATGCTGCTGTAGCAACTGAATTTCCCTCCAATGATTAATAAAGTCAGTCTAAGTCTAAGTCTAAGTGCAGGTTTTTTATTTTTCAAAATCAAATCCAATCAAATTAAATCAAATCAAGCTTTATTGGCATCATATCAAATGAGATAGCGTTCCTCCAGTATCCAAAGACCAGATCAGCAGTTTAGTATTCTGACTGCTTGTGGAAGGAAGTTGTTTATCAGTCTGGTGGTTCTTCCTTTGATGTTCCTGAAACGTTTGCTGCAGCAATTCAAAGAGTTTATGGAGAGGGTATGAGGAGTGCCTAACAATATTCAGTACCCTGCTCCTGCAAGGGTTCTGGAAAAGTTCTTGAACAGAGCCCTCTCAGCTCCCCTGACTATCCTCTGCAGGCCTTTTCTGTCGGACATACTGCAGCAGGAGTACCATGTTGAGATGCAGTATGTCAGGACACTCTCGGTCACACCTCTGTAGAAAGTCCTAAGGATGGTGGTGAGGAGAAAGGCTTGTTTCACTCTCCTCGGGAAATGTAGCCTCTGCTGGGACCGTTTTAAGATCACTGAAGTGTTCATATTGCAGTTCAGGTCCTGCGAGATCTGCAATCCAAGGAAGTTGATGTCCTCCACTCTCTCCACTGTGCAACCACTGATGCTGAGGGGAGCATGCTCAGGTCATGACAGGGGAAAGTCAATGATCATCTCCTTGGTTTTGTCCATGCTGAGCAGCAGGTTGCTCTCTCTGCACCAGCCCTACAGGTGTTTCACTTCATCCCTGTACATTGATTCCTCGTTCCCCCAAATGAGTACCACTATGGTGTCGTCAGCGAACTTTATGATCTGGATTCCCGCATGTGTGGCTGCACAGTCATGTGTTAGCAGTGTAAACAACAGTGGACTGAGCACAAAGCCTTGAGGAGATCCAGTGCTCAGCGTGATGGTGCTGGAAAAGTTCTTTCTGACCTGGACAGACTGGGGCCTCTCTGTTAGAAACTCCAGGACCCAGAGACATGTGGTGGTATCCAGGTCGAGTAGGAGGAGTTTCTCCATTAGTCTCTGGGAGATGATGGTATTTAACGCTGAGGTGAAATCAATGCATAGGATTCTGACATATGTGTCTTTATGGTCCAGATGAGTGATGACAGAGTGCAAGGTGGTGGATATTGCGTCCTTTGTGGAGTGGATGGGAAGGGGGTCAAGGGATGCAGGGAGGCTGAATGTGATGTGTGGTTTGATGAGTCGTTCAAAACACTTCCTCACAATTGTGGTCAGTGTGATGGGGCGATAGTCACTGAGCCAGGACACAACTGATTTCTTTGCCACTGGAACTATGGTGGATGTTTTGAAGCATCTGGGGACAATGGTCTGACTGAGGGAGATGTTAAAGTCAGTCAGTACATCTGCCAGCTCGCCAGCGCAGACTCTGAGCACACATCCTGGGCTGCTGTCCAGACCTGTCGCTTGTCGTGGGTGAACCCGAGTTAGCGTCCTCTGTGTGTCTGCTGCCTTGATGGCAAAAGCTGGTCTGACAGATGGAGGAGAAGGATTAGCCCTCTCTCTGGTTGTTGGGTTTGATGCTTCAAAGCGTGCAAAGAAGCTGCTGAGCCTGTCTGGAAGAGAAGCGTCATCGTCAACCCCCTGCCTGGTCTTGTAGTCCGTCAACACTTGGACTCTCTGCCACATCCGTCTGGCGTTTCCTGTGTCACAGAGGTGTGCCTGAATTTTCTCTGTGGAGGTGCCTTTAGCAGCCTTGATCCCTTTTGAGAGTGCAGACCTGGCTGAGTGAAGAGCAGTCTTTAAACTGGTGGGGTTAAAATCCCCTGCAACCACTACAAAGCTATCTGGGTGTTCAGTCAGAACAACATCACTGATGGCGTCATGCAGCCCTCCAAGTGCCTCGTTAGCATTAGCTTTAGCATTAGCACTCTCTTCTTCTTCTTTTTCTTTCGGCTTTTCCCTTCAGGGGTCGCCACAGTGAATCAATTGCCTCCATCTAACCATGTCTTCTGCATCCTCTTCTCTCACACCAACTACCTTCATGTCCTCTTTAACTACATCCATAAACCTCCTCTTTGGTTTTCCTCTAGGCCTCCTGCTTGGCAGTGGGAAACTCAGCATCCTTCTACCAATATATTCACTCTCTCTCCTCTGGACATGTCCGAACTATCTCAGTCTGGCCTCTCTGACTTTATCTCCAAAGCCTATAACATGTGCTGTCCCTCTGATGTACTCATTCCTGATCCTATCCATCCTGGTCACTCCCAGAGAGAACCTCAGCATCTTCAGTTCTGCTACCTCCAGCTCTGCCTCCTGTCTTTTCCTCAGGGACACTGTCTCCAGACCAAACAACATGGCTGGTCTCACCACAGTTTTGCAAACCTTTCCTTTCATTTTAGCTGAAACTCTTCTATCACACATCACACCTGACATTTTTCTCCAGCCGTTCCATCCTGCCTGTACACGCTTTTTCACCTCTTTTCCACACTCTCCATTGCTCTGGACTGTTGACCCTAAGTACTTAAAATCCTCCACCTTCTTGATCTCTTCTCCCTGTAATCTCACTCTTCCACTTGGGTCCCTCTCATTCACACACAGATACTCCGTCTTGCTGCGGCTAACCTTCATTCCTCTCCTTTCCAGAGCAAACCTCCATGCCTCTAGCTTCTCCTCCACCTGTTCCCTGCTCTCACTACAGATCACAATGTCATCTGCAAACATCATAGTCCATGGAGACTCCTGTCTAACCTCGTCTGTCATCCTGTCTATCACCATAGCAAACAAGAAGGGGCTCAGAGCTGATCCCTGATGTAGTCCCACCTCCACCTTGAACTCCTCTGTTACTCCTACAGCACACCTCACCACTGTCTTACAGTCCTCATACATGTCCTGCACCACTCTAACATACTTCTCTGCCACTCCAGACTTCCTCATACAAAACCACAGTTCCTCTCTGGGCACCCTGTCATAAGCTTTCTCCAGATCTACAAAGACACAATGCAGCTCCTTCTGACCATCTCTGTACTTCTCTATCAACATCTTCAAAGCAAATATTGCATCTGTTGTATTCTTTCTTGGCATGAAACCATACTGCTGCTTACAGAGGTTCACCTCTGCCCTTAGTCTAGCTTCAACTACTCTTTCCCATAGCTTCATTGTGTGGCTCATCAGCTTTATTCCTCTGTAGTTGCCACAACTCTGCACATCTCCCTTGTTCTTAAAGATGGGCACCAGCACACTTCTCCTCCATTCCTCGGGCATCTTCTCATTATCTAAGATCCTGTTGAACAACCCAGTCAGAAGCTCTACTGCTACCTCTCCGAGACACTTCCATACCTCCACAGGTATATCATCAGGACCAAGTGCCTTTCCACTCTTCCACGGAGGGCATTGAAAAGGATCTTCAATGCCCTCCTCACTTCATCCTTACTAATCTTTGCTACTTCCTGGTCCACAAAAGTCACCTCATCTACTCTTCGTTCTCTCTCATTTTCCTTATTCATCAACTCTTCAAAGTACTCTTTCCATCTTCCCATCACACTATTGGCACCTGTCAACACACTTCCATCCTTATCCTTTATCACTCTAACCTGCTGCACGTCCTTCCCATCTCTGTCTCTCTGCCTTGCCAACCTGTACAGATCAGTCTCTCCCCCTTACTGTCCAACCTAGCATACAAGTCATCGTAAGCCCCTTGTTTGGCCTTTGCCACCTCTACTTTCACCTTACGCTGCATCTCCCTGTACTCCTGTCTACTGTCTTCAGTCCTCTCAATGTCCCACTTCTTCTTAGCTAACCTCTTTCTCTGGATCCAGTCCTGCACCTCCTCATTCCACCACCAAGTCTCCTGATCTCCTTTCCTTACAGATGACACACCAAGTACTCTCCGACCTGTCTGCCTGATCACATTTGCTGTAGTTGTCCAGTCATCTGGAAGCACCTCCTGACCATCCAAAGCCTGTCTCAACTCTTTCCTGAAAGTCATACAACACTCTTCCTTTTTCAGCTTCCACCATTTGGTCCTCTGCTCTGCCTTTGACTTCCTCATCTTCTTCACCAACAGGGTCATCCTACACACCACCGTCCTATGCTGTCTGGTTACACTCTCACCTACCACTACTTTGCAGTCACTGATCTCTTTCAGATTACACCGTCTACACAAGATGTAGTCTACCTGTGTGCTCCTACCTCCACTCTTATAGGTCACCCTATGTTCCTGCCTCTTCTGGAAGAAAGTATTCACTACAGCCATTTCCATCCTTTTTGCAAAGTCAACCACCATCTGTCTTTCTGCATTCCTCTCCTGGATACCAAACCTGCCCATGACCTCCTCATCATCTCTGTTTCCTGCACCAACATGTCCATTGAAGTCTGCACCAATGACAACTCTCTCACTTCTAGGGATACTCTGCATCACTTCATCAAGGTCCAACCAGAATTTCTCCTTCTCCTCCAACTCACATCCTACCTGTGGAGCATACCCACTAGCAACATTGAACATCACACCTTCAATTTCTAGCTTCAGGCTCATCACTCGATCTGACACTCTTCTTACCTCCAGGACATTCCTAACAAACTCCTCCTTCACGATAATTCCTACTCCATTTCTCTTCCTATCTACACCATGATAGAACAACTTGAACCCTGCTCCTAGACTTCTAGCTTTACTACCTTTCCACCTGGTCTCCTGGACACACAGTATGTCCACCTTCCTCCTCTGCATCATGTCAACCAACTCTCTACCTTTTCCTGTCATAGTTCCAACATTCAAAGTCCCTACTCTCAGTCCTAGACTCTTGGTGTTCCTCTTCTCTCTCTTCCTACGAGCACACCTTCCTCCCCTCCTTCTTCGACCAACAGTCGTCCATTTTCCACCGGCACCCTGTAGGTCGACAGCATCAATAGCGGTCGTTGTTAACCCGGGCCTCGACCGATCCGGTATGGAAGTCATACATTTGATTCGCATGTTTGATTTGGCTAAAGTTTTACGTTGGATGCCCTTCCTGCCACAACCCTCTGTATTTATCCGGGCTTGGGACTGGCACAATAAGACACTGGCTTGTGTCCCCTTGCGGCTACATTCTTTAGCATTAGCACTTTGAGCTATGTAAACAGCAGCTACCATCACGATGGTGAATTCCCTCGGCAGGTAGAATGGCCAGGATTTCACAATGAGGAATTCCGCCAACTGAGAGCAGTGTTTAGAGGCTAACGTGGCATTAACACACCAGTCCTTCTTGATACAGATGCACAGGCCCCCGTCTTGGCTCTTGCCAGAGCTAGCAGCCTCTCTGTCCGCCCGATGTCATCCCCTCCGGCTGAATGGGATGTTCTCATGGAGCCATGTTTCAGTGAAAGCAAACACACAGCAGTCTTTCCACTGTCTGCGGGTTTCTCTCAGCAAACGTAGCTTGTCCAGCTTGTTGTCCAGGGAGCAGACATTGGAGAGTAGGAGCGACGGTACAGCTGATCTGGAGGGGTTAGCCTTTAGTCTTGGCTCTTTCCCCTGTTTTGTTTATGTTCAAACCGCTTTCGCTTCCTCCTCTATTAAGTAACTGCCAGCGTAGACTCCGATAATATTCCGTGCTGGAGTAGTATGTCCAAATCACAGCCAAGAGTCTCAATTTTAGCAACATTCATTGCCCTGATGTTCAGCAAAGTCTCTCAGCTGTAAGGTTTGTGGAATGTGTTGGACAGGCAAGATACTCTAAACTGTCACTCTTGCTGTCTCCTGGAGGGGCTGGTGTGTCCATGTGGGCTGCCATCTCTTTTGTTTTTTGTTTTTTTATTCTATTGTTGTAAAATTGATCAGGTATGTAAGTTTACATCTTCCAGTTAGAAGTCCTCGTTTCGTTTTTGACTTCATCCATCCACCACCCACTGCGATCTGTTACCTCCTTTGGTGACCTGTGCTGATTATTGTTGTTCTTCCAAAAACCTATGACTCATTAATAAGTTCAACTTTGACCATCTGCTTGTTCATATGTTGCTTCTCTTCTCCCTCAACGAGCTGGGTCAGAACACTTTCCCAGGCTATTGCTGTTGCATCTTTAATCTAAGTTACTATAGTTACAGGTTGTAGCTGAACAGCCATGTTTCACTATTTCAGTTTCTACCATACTGGAATAGCTCATGGACACAGAGTACATGTAGCTCTGTTCAGTCTTCTCTTTGTTACTTGGGAACAGCTGTCTTTTCCACACTCACTGTTCTGAGCAGAGCACACTATGATTTATAGCAGTTTTCTGAGCCTGTATCCACTGCAGAGCTCTGCTCTTACACAACCTTGTGTTCACTCACTTGTTCACTAAAATAGTGTCAACTTGACGTAATGTAACACAATCTACCACTGTCCTGCATGGCTGGCTTACAGAATATGGACACTACAGACAAAGAAAATTATAATGTTTATTTTATGAATAATATGTAAGATACAGACTCAGTGGGCAACAGAAAATCATGATCACCACATCTACAGTCCTCAGTACTTTATATTAGCAGGCATACTGTTAGAGTAAAAGTACCCTAATGCTATGCCTGCTCTAGTGATTTGTCTAAACTAACCACATTGCTTTTTCACCAAAAAATATTCTTCATATTCACCATTTTTATTTCTTGAGAAATTAGTCTTGCACTAAAGGCTAACTTCTCATTCACACATACTGTGTTCTTCTGGCTTAGCAAGGCCGATCCCTCTTTGCACCTTCTGGTTTTAATTATTGCAGACACTCACAGTTCCCTCTCCTTCGCCCTCGATCCATTCTCCTCAGCGTCTCAGATGAAGGGTAGTAATCAAGAACTGGGTGGCAGACAAGAGGCCATTTACTCAGGTGAGGAGCAGAGAGATGTGCGCCACTTCAGGAGATGCAAAGCCTAGCCCAAGGGTGCCACTCAATCATCCCCAATCAGGAAAACCCCCGAGAGGTCTCAGAGAAACATACAGAACCCCTGCTTTTGTCTGATATGCTATCTTTCTTTTTTCCCCCCAGAATATGAGACATGGAAGAAAGCAGCCAAGGTGAAATGCACCTTTTCAGTTAAAAGAATTTTATTCACAAAGCTTGTTTTCAGTATTTCCAACAGAGCGGCCCCTGGGCCACAGCAGCAGCATCAGGCCATGCTGATGAAGATACAATCCAAGGGGGGCTCCTCTCTCCTTCTTCTTCTCACTGTGGCATCTGCCAGCAGAGGGAAGAAGAAGAAAGGAAAAAATACAAGCGTTGAAGTAGATTCCTCTGTGAATAAAGCAGCCTCTGAATCCAATCTCAGTGAAAAGAGACGGAGTCAGCACGAAGATGGTGCCATAAAGAGGCAGGTACAAGCAGATGAATCAGGAAGAGGAGAAGCCTTAGGTTGGAGAGATCAAAGATAGTGTTGAAAAGAAGGAGAAGAAGGAGACGCTGTTGAATTATTTTGGAGGTGTTTGAGGGGTATTTTCCATCTAGCGTGTCTAACCTCAGAGGGGCATGTTCTGCCAGCTCTCACCGCATGCAACAGAGACTTTAGCACACGCATGCACACACACACGCACACACGCACACACACACACACACACACACACACACACACACACACACACACACACACACACACACACACACACACACACACACACACACACAGAGAGAGAAAGAGAGAGAGAGAGAGAGAAATGCGCTTTAGCTTCTCGGTCTTATTTGCATCATTCTTCGGGGAGACTTTACCTTTGTCTTTGCAGCAAGTCAAATTTCCTGGATCGGAGAAGAGCCTTTTTTGATATGCACTCTTTTTGGCTGACGTTACTCAGCGTTACAACAAATAGTCAAATCAAATCAAAGCAGCCTGCACAGTGACAGTGGGATGGGAGAAGGGTTGGCTGTCTCTATTTAATCTATTGTCAATGAGAAATGAGGCACATCTGAACCCTAAGAGATCCATGGTGACCATATGACTGTACACAGCACCTATGGCCTGGAGAAGATCCAGCCATCATGATCTTCTGTGTGTGTGTGTGTGTGTGTGTGTGTGTGTGTGTGTGTGTGTGTGTGTGTGTGTGTGTGTGTGTGTGTCTGTATTTGTCCAACTGTTTGTCTCAACTGTGTTAGTATTAAGGTTAGAATTAGGTTACGGTGCTTGTGGATAGGTGAGGGTTTTAGAATAAATCATGTCAATGATATCTTCACAAAAATAGCAGACGTGTGTGTGTGTGTGTGTGTGTGTGTGTGTGTGTGTGTGTGTGTGTGTGTGTGTGTGTGTGTGTGTGTGTGTGTGTGTGTGTGCAGACAGATTAGCTGTAACAGCTGTCTCCTGTGGATTGCTCTGGGGAAAAACTGACCTTCTGCCTTCCAGGTGATCTCAACAAAGTGCAATTTTGTTATCCGTTCCCTCTGAGATGTGATTGCTTTATGTGCATTTGTGCAACCTTTCTTTGCGTAACTTACCACAATCACAGATGTTATTAGCAATCATAGAGCATAACATCTCACCCAAGTAACAGCCTCAGTTGGAAGATAAGAACAGCACTGTGCTACCTGAACTATACAGTCTACATGTACATGTACATAATACTGTGTAATGTACATGCAGACAGAAAATTTGTCATTTTTTTTGTCTGTTTGTTTTCCCATTTTGCCATTCTTACCACACACTACTGTTGAAAAGTTTTTGGTTACTTAGAAATGTACTTATTTTTGAAAGAAAAGCAGTTTTTTTCACTGAAGATAAAATAAAAGCAATCATAAATAAAGTCATATATATATATATATATATATATATATATATATATATATATATATATATATATATATATATATGGCATGCCGTTTAGGAAATTATATATATAATGAAAGTCGATATATATATAATGAAACTTGATATATATATAATGAAACTTGATATATATATAATGAAACTTGATATATATATAATGAAAGTCGATATATATATAATGAAACTTGATATATATATAATGAAAGTCGATATATATATAATGAAACTTGATATATATATAATGAAACTTGATATATATATAATGAAAGTCGATATATATATAATGAAACTTGATATATATATAATGAAAGTTGATATATATATATATCAACTTTCATTATATATATATCGACTTTCATTATATATATATATCAACTTTCATTATATATATATCTCGACTTTCATTATATATATATATATATCGACTTTCATTATATATATATATCGACTTTCACTATATATATATCAACTTTCATTATATATATATCAAGTTTCATTATATATATATATCAACTTTCATTATATATATATCAAGTTTCATTATATATATATCGACTTTCATTATATATATATATCAACTTTCATTATATATATATCAAATCTTTTTTTCCTACCGAGCCCCGGAAGGGACATGTCCGTATGGCGAAGCGACAACGAAGGACACTCACCCGGACGAGAATTTTATTGAGTTTTATTTTAAAATCGGCCTGAAACACACAGACATTCAAGCAGTGCGATGCGCTAAGAGTCTGCCATGCAGACCAGCGATCCTGATAATGGTAAGTTTTATTTCTCCAACATCCTGCTGTTATCCTACTATGAATACGCTAGCTACAACAGTCCCACATCAGTATTATGAACGTTCCGCCAGCTAACGCGGTCCGGACACCGGATCAGTGATTAGAGGTTGGCGTTCAACTATTGTTTGCCAGCCAGTTAGCCGCTGGTAAGCTAACAAGCTATGAAACAACTCCTTATAAAACCGGAGGAAAGCAGCAGCAATATTTCAGTCCAAGACCTGTATTCAGAACCTCCCACGCTGTTACACAATGACCCATTAATCATATTACTGAACTATATGGTTATCATTGAAATTTCCCTTGAAGAACCAGTGAACTCTTTGCGAACACATTTTAATTTATGTGTTGATTATGTTTCGTATCAGTAATACAAGTCTAAAAAACTGATTGAAATGATCAAGTTAACACAATGAAGTAAAGAGTACTGGTAATCTGCAGCTATTTTCATAATTTCAAGGTGAAATTCTGATGTGTGATTTTCTAGCTTTGCAGATGTGGAAATCCAATGCACTGATTTCTTATACACAGATGCTTTTGGTGTTTTTTGTTGTAAAATAAAACAAGGCATTTATCACTGTTGGAAATTATTACAGGTATTATTTGTAACACTTTCTAACATTGTATGGACAAAGCAATAAATCAGTTAATGGATAAAATCATTTGTATTACAGATGCTATCAACAGCATGTCTTGTTCATTTTATTTAGTTGTCGGCCTTGGATGATGAGGTCCAGTTACCAGGAGCACTAGTCTGCAGCTTACTGGTTCCGTCCTGCAGCTCCTCCACGCCGTCCTCCTCTCTACAGACCAAATCAAGTAAGATCTGTTTAGACTATGCAGACATCAACATGATCAGTATGTTATCTTTTGACCCATCCTAAAATCACAAAATAGAACATTTACTTTAAGTTAACTGTGTTTATGAAAATAGAAAATAATTACTGACAACTAGTACTTTTTGGTGCTTTTATGCAGGAAAAGGGAACCAGGAAGCTGCTGTGGATCCTCTGCAGTATCTGGAGAGGTCAGAGGAACGGTTCTTGGAACAGATCGGAAGACACCAAGACGTGACCTCTGCCATGCTCCAGAACATCCAGAAGATGAATGAAAACCTTGGTTGCACTGATGGGACGCATGGTGTCGGTGCTGGAGCAACTGTCCCAGAATTAAACTGCATTGTTGACTATTGGCTTTTCTAGAAAATAAATCTTTTTTAGTACTTCACCTGTTTTGTATTTTACTCATGCACTTTGGATGAATGAACAGAAATTTGTGATGAGAGATGCAAATTTTGTCTATAATCTACAGAGACTTTATTCAGTGTTCAGTGCACACTTTTGTTACACACATTTTGACAGATAAGCAGTTGTGCTTTTCAAGCAGATTTTAGTCAGAAACATCAGTAGCATACGTTGTTGTTTTTTTACTGTTACACCAATCTAGGTAGATAAACTGCACTACTGCAGCAGACATATTATTGAAATGTGCTTCTATTATGTGTCTACATACACTGCTCACAAATAGTTATTCAACTTTTGGGTGAAATTGATGGAAAATATAAAAAGTGCATGCTGTAGTGATATATCATAAAAGTAGGGTATTTAACTAGAAACATGCAATAGTGATTTCCTCATCTCAAAAAAAATTATTGAATCAAAAGCTAACAACAGTGGAGGGTATGTCACAATAAAAATGTCTCAGTTTGGACAGAACAGCAGCCTTCAGCTGAAATCCAGTACAATTGTGTCCCACCAGTGGCGTGATCATGGATGTGTCCAGGCAGCAGCTGACCTCTGCCTCGTAATTAGCCTTAAGACCAACTATAAAGATAAACATAGATATTATCATTATCATCAACATATGGTGCATGTGTTTAACCTTTAAGCTATGTAGGGATGCAAATGTAGTCGAAGCTAAGTAGCTAAGCTAATGCTAACACGTTCAGTGTTCAGAATCAAAACATCTCTAAAAATTACCTGTTTTCTCAAACGTAGTCGCCATTCCCTGTGACAACCATGAAGACAGATAGATAATCACAGAAGAGCTCATCTGAAGAGCAAATGTCCAATAAGGTTCCTGTTTTTGTTTGCCATGTCCTTCCAGGGCTCAGTAGGAAAAAGTCTGAATATATGGAATGAAACTTTGAATAGATGGAATGAAAATCTGAACATTCTATATTCCGACTTTCATTATATATATATCAAGTTTCATTATATATATATCAACTTTCATTATATATATATATCAACTTTCATTATATATATATCAATTTTCATTATATATATATCAAGTTTCATTATATATATATCGACTTTCATTATATATATATCAACTTTCATTATATATATATATATATCAACTTTCATTATATATATATCAACTTTCATTATATATATATCAACTTTCATTATATATATATATCAACTTTCATTATATATATATCAATTTTCATTATATATATATCAAGTTTCATTATATATATATCGAGTTTCATTATATATATATCAAGTTTCATTATATATATATCGAGTTTCATTATATATATATCAAGTTTCATTATATATATAATTTCCTAAACGGCATGCCATATATATATATATATATATATATATAAAGTTCAGTGTCTTGATGAATGGTCAGTTTTTATACTTCCAAAGACTTGGACAGCTTTTCCAACAAACACTCTCTGGTGTTTCTCTTGGGTTTTTTTTTTACAGAATTGGTTCACTGTGGAGTCACAATCGACCACATTGCTGACAACTCAGAAAGTTCCTGGAACATACATCTTACAGTTGTGTTACCTCCAGTTCCAGGAACCTGTCTCCAAATCAAGTGAGAACCTCTCATGAAACCTGTGACAGTGGTTCTGCACATAACTATAAATAAATATACACACATGAATTTGCGTTACTTTGCATCTTCTATGTTACTTAAGTTCCTTCAGTGAAAAGGGATCCTACATTCACACATAGGAACACAAGTTCACAATCACAGAAGTCGAATCTTTCCACTGTTGCAGTCTGATTTTAGTACATTTTCTGGCTGCTTTTTTGGAATAAGCAGTATCCAACCCTGACAGAAACTACCGTCTTTGTGAAAACACGAAGATCTTCAAGGTAGCAGCCTCTTTTTGCTGTAGACAAACCTGTACAATGCTCTCTTCACTCACCTTAGTCATTTAAGCCAACAGTCGTTATTCGCAAGGAATGTAAGACATTTGTGGTATTAGTGTCATACTTCCTGTCGAATTTAATATTTGAGATTGCAAACTGCTGATGAATTATGAGGAATTGAATATGCTTTGTAAATACATTCTTAATGCAACAACTGATTGTATTTTGGTGTCTGTACTAACTCGGGAAACTGTGTTCCAGCTGGGATCTGACTGTGATTTGCCACCACATGGTGTCTCTGTGGTGCAGCCTGGAAAGGTGGGAAACAGAGAAATGCAACTGTAACCGAACCGGTTACATCAAACAGAACACAGCGGGTTAACTGCATGAAAATGCACTTATCTTAAAGCTGTGACAAAAGAAAAAGCAGGGGATAGAGGTGCTTTGTTTTTGACTCATGTGTGATTTGGGAACTGGATCTTGTTTCCCAGCCTGGTAGAAAACAGGTGCTACTGCCAGTTGTTCTTTTGTCCCATTACGCCTCTCACAGATTGAAAGTGGAGCCAGCACCTGTTAACATTCCTCAGTGGTTGTGAAAGGAACAGAAATGAGAGGAAAAAAATACAGTGTGGTGAAATACAAATGTTTCACACAAGCAGCGACATTCCACAAATCTAATTAAAGGGAAGTCATTAGAAACTGATCTTTTTTAACCATGGAGCTGATAAAACTGACTTTGTTTGTGGTTACAAGAATTTAAAGTAACTAAATTTTAAAAATCTTTCTCTAGTTAATGAATCTCAACAGGAATTGGTCTTGATTGGCTTGCCTGGATAAATCCAAATCCGTCCGGTTTGCTACACTCTCAGAGAAAAGACGTCACACAGTGAGGTTAGCAGATTCCAGCTAATCAGAATCCAACAGCGTGATTTTTTACCTGCTTAAACTTTTTGCAAAAGCTCTCTCAAAAGTTACAATTTTGACAAAGCTGTTTTCATCATGAAAGAATATTTTGAACTAAATAAAAAGTAAGAACAAAACCGTCTCCACAGTCAGGATCCCAGTTGCCTGTGTTACTGTTTGGGGATACTGAGGGCGGGATGGGTCCTGGGTGTTGCTCAGCTCTGCTCTGGCCACAGCTGTGCACGGCTGTCGAGAGGCTCTGATGTCATGTATAATGGGAGTCCGCAGGGATGCAGGAATGGAGGGATGAGGGAAGAGTGAGGGCCGAAACCAGATCCCTGTGCTGCGCTTTGCTGTGCTTCTCAGACTGCGGGCCGAAGGTTAATGTGGAGCCACCTGCTGCATGCATACTGCACATCTGATACTGTCCCACAAACAGAGAGGACACAACGTGCACAGACACTAAGTTGAAGTTGATTTCGTTACATTTTGCATACATTAAATGGCAGTTGAATGGAGCTGCTGAGCGTGCTGGTGTGTTTCTGCATGTGTGAGTAGAGGGGGAAACATGAGGAAGGAAGGAGGCTGACAGTTATGGTGACTTAATACCACTTGATATTTCATGGCTGGGGGAATGTGGCGGCACTCCCTGCTTTATAGAGCTGGCCTGGATTATTTAGTTGGATGGAGTCCTGTGCAGAGGAACAGCTGAATGATGTCATACATGCACACTCATACACAGACATACACAAGCGCTTTTTTTATGCAGTCAAGCAGTGGACTCAGAGTTGTTCTGGTTCGCTCTGCAGAGTGGGATGCTGGGTAATTGGGAAGGTGAGCAGAGAGAAGGTGGGCGGGGTTTGCTAATAAGAGTCTGGGTTGATTTGTTGGGGGGAGGTGGTGGGACGCTGAAGAGCAGATGTGTATCTGGAGAGCAAGATGAGAGACTGAGGTGGGTGTTTTTCAGAGGGCTCTCAGTTTGCTGGTAAACTGACCTCACAGGGCATATGACTGTGCAGATGTGTGTGTGTGTGTGTGTGTGTGTGTGTGTGTGTGTGTGTGTGTGTGTGTGTGTGTGTGTGTGTGTGTGTGTGTGTGTGTGTGTGTGTGTGTGTGTGTGTGTGTACATGCATCCATATGCATATTTGTTTGTGCATGCATGTTCCATCTGCCCGAATTAATGTCTGGTTTCACTCTTAATGGATAGAATCAGGTTCTTCCCTGCTCCCCGCTGCTCACAGAGAAGCGTGTTAGCATGCGAGGCCCTCTCTTCTCTCCTCCTTATAAGAACCTAAATATGGAAACAGTGATTGGAAATTGTTTAGACAACCTGAAATGGTTTATCCCGGGGCTGTGCACAGCTCACAGATCAAAGCAGAGGAAACATGAATCATACAGAGTTTCTGTACGGAAACAAACCTTTCGCCTTTCTTCCTTTTGACATACGCACTGGCACAAATAAGAAAGAATGTTAAGGAAAACAAAGAAAAAGAGGCAAAGACATAAGAGAAAAGGCTGCCTCTCTGAGTTCACTGGTAATGACTTCTTTGTTTGATGCTTGACATCATGTTGCCTGCAACTTCACTCCCACCAGTAAATTGTCTCGCATTAATAAAGAGCACACCGTCACCCACTGCCAAAGAGGATCTCAGGAGTTGAAACTCTTCAGAGATACCAGTCATTTCTTTCTAAACTCTTCACCTCTCTGTCTTTCTTTTCCTCCTCCTCACAAAGATCAGCTCCACAGCTCTCATGGGCAGCAGCATCTATCACAGCTTCTCCCTCCTTGGCTCAGCGATAACTGATCCACCGTCTGAAGAGCGTCACTCTCCTTATGTCATCTCCGCTTACTCTCTCCGGGGATGGGCCAGGAGAAATTGTGCACAGTGCCGATGACAAACTGCCAAATGACAAGCCCTCGTAGACAATTCTCGCTGGCCAAACTGTCTGAGAAATTGCCAAAATCTTTCTTTACTTCCCTCTCTGGTAACTTAGAGGGCTCCAAAGAAAACCTTTTCTTCTCTTACGTCTCTCTGTCACCTCTCTAGCAATAGTGATGTGGTCCCCTGCAAAGCCACCCAGGTCTGGACTCAGTCTGTCTGATCTCTACCTGCCAGGTTTTCAGTTTGATTTGCTGCAGTGTTCTTTATATTTTCACTCATTAAGAAGGAGGAGGAGGGAAAAGGGACAAGAGTGATCAAGGGAATTTAAATTTGTGCACAAAAAAGCCTGAATGGAAATGCCGGGAATTAAAAAAATATGTATATCTGAAAAAAAAATCGACAACAGCTTTTACAAATGGCAAATGTGTTGGTATGACCGTAAAAACAAAGTGCAATGGAAGCAGGTTTAGCCAACAAAAAAAATCATGCATATGATCGCACCTCCACGTTTACTTGCACTCTCTTCTTCAGCAGTTATTTAGTGGAACCTGACTGGAGAGTTAGCGCCATGAACTGTAACTGAAGTAGCTCCAAATTCTTACATTGCTGTTTGGATATAAGCATTAAACAGCCTCTTTCTGAAAGATCTTCTGGAGATTCTAATGCAAATTTGGTGCAAATTTGGATTAGAATTGAGCCAAGACTACATGAAATAAAAACATGCTGAGTGTGAAGTGAAAACCGTCCTCTGTTGTCCTTTTCCTAATTTTTCCTCCTCTTTGGTTTTAAAGCCTTTCTGATGAGCACATCGTTTACATCCAAGTCATTTCTATCCACTTGCATCTTTGACTTTTTCTCTCCTCTCCCTCCGTCAGACAGACAGGAGTGGCTGACTCACCGGTTTCAGGGAAGTGAAGCTACGCTGATGTCATCTTGACAGACAGTCCAGTAAACACAGCAGGGATGGCGTCAGACTTCGAACGCATCACTCTCAGCTGACAGAGGTGCGAGGTGATGTCAGCGTGTGATGAAATCATGATGCGGGCACATCATCCAGCATGTGATGTCAGCACAGCCCCGACATGACTGAATTTTTATTGAAAATAGGGTGAAGCTTGAACTTGACTCAGGGTCGGAAACCGGGTGTAAAGCAAAGAAGATCCTGGATTACTAAAATATTCCTCCTCTAAACTACACCACTGTCTTACACTGTATCCCAAAAGTTTGTTCTCCCCAGAAAAACAAAGCTCAAACACTGAATATGCAATGTAATCAATTTATTCACAACCAGTATTTCCCCCTTTCATGTTGATCACGACTTTCAGTCTTTCATGCATGGAGTGTACGAGCCCTAGAGTTGAGCTATTTCATGGTGGGTAGTGGTGGACTGGTAAAGATGCAGCTGTTCAGGACTTCCTAACAGTTCTCAATTGGGTTGAGGTCAAGGGAGTTTGGTGACCATTCCTCCTTACAGCTAGGTAGATCATAAATGCCAACTCTGAATGTCTGTTAAACATTTTCCGTTCAGTCACAGGCTCCAATTTTTTTCCTCCTGACCAAATGTAGAACCTTTTCTAGAATGTTGTTGGTATAAAATTGTGCATTAACACAACAGTGGTACCTTCAGGCACAATATGCAGCTCTGAGACACCGAAAGCGGACATAGCCCGCAATAGCTTTCTTCAGATCCCACCGCAGATTCTCGACTGGGTTTAAGTCTGGAGACTAGCATAACAGCTTGTTAACAGCTCTAAAACAGAGTTATACAGTTGTGCTGAAACTGCCAACCAATCAACAGCCATACTGAAACATCTTTGCTACAGAGTTGCTTGTGTTAATAGCAATGTCAGTTTCAGTCCTTCTGTGGTCAGTGGTTGCTTTGGTTTGTTACATAGAACATCTTGTAAGACTGAATCCATGTTTTTGAGACGGTCACTGCAGTTTCTAGGTACTGATACTGAGCTGTTATGTTTTATGCTTATTTCTCTCATGATGTACCTACCAGTATATACACACGTGGACAAAATTGTTGGTACCCCTCAGTTAAAGAAGGAAAAACCCACATTTCTCACTGAAATCACTTGAAACTCACAAAAGTAACAATAAATAAAAATTTATTGAAAATTAAATAATCAAAATCAGCCATTACTTTTGAATTGTTGATTAACATAATTATTTAAAAAAACAAACTAATGAAATAGGGCTGGACAAAAATGATGGTACCCATAACTTAATATTTTGTTGCACAACCTTTTGAGGCAATCACTGCAATTAAACGATTTCTGTATTTGTCAATGAGCGTTCTGCAGCTGTCAACAGGTATTTTGGCCCACTCCTCATGAGCAAACAGCTCCAGTTGTCTCAGGTTTGATGGGTGTCTTCTCCAAATGGCATGTTTCAGCTCCTTCCACATATGTTCAATGGGATTCAGATCTGGGCTCATAGAAGGCCACTTTAGAATAGTCCAACGCTTTTCTCTCAGCCATTCTTGGGTGTTTTTGGCTGTGTGTTTTGGATGGTTGTCCTGTTGGAAGACCCATGACCTGCGACTGAGACCAAGCTTTCTGACACTAGGCAGCACATTTCTCTCCAGAATGCCTTGATAGTCTTCAGATTTCATCGTACCTTGCACACTTTCAAGACACCCTGTGCCAGATGCAGCAAAGCAGCCCCAAAACATTACTGAGCCTCCTCCATGTTTCACCGTAGGGACAGTGTTCTTTTCTTCGTATGCTTGGTTTTTGAGTCTATGAACATAGAGTTGATGTGCCTTACCAAAAAGCTCCAGTTTGGTCTCATCTGTCCAAAGGACATTCTCCCAGAAGCTTTGTGGCTTGTCAACATGCATTTTTGCAAATTCCAGTCTGGCTTTTTATGACTTTTTTTCAGCAGTGGTGTCCTCCTTGGTCGTCTCCCATGAAGTCCACTTTGGCTCAAACAACGACGAATGGTGCGATCTGACACTGATGTACCTTGGCCTTGGAGTTCACCTTTAATTTCTTTGGAGGTTGCTCTGGGCTCTTTGGATACAATTCCAACGATCCGTCTCTTCAATTTGTCATCAATTTTCCTCTTGCGGCCACGTCCAGGGAGGTTGGCTACTGTCCCGTGGGTCTTGAACTTCTGAATAATATGAGCCACTGTTGTCACAGGAACTTCAAGCTGTTTAGAGATGGTCTTATAGCCTTTACCTTTAAGATGTTTGTCTATCATTTTTTTTCGGATGTCCTGGGACAATTCTCTCCTTCGCTTTCTGTTGTCCATGTTCAGTGTGGTACACACCTTTTCACCAAACAGCAGGGTGACTACTTGTCTCCCTTTAAATAGGCAGACTGACTGATTATGAGTTTGGAAACACCTGTGATGTCAATTAAATGACACACCTGAGTTAATCATGTCACTCTGGTCAAATAGTTTTCAATCTTTTATAGAGGTACCATCATTTTTGTCCAGGCCTGTTTCATTAGTTTGTTTTTTTTAATAATTATGTTAACCAACAATTCAAAAGTGATGGCTGTTTTTGATTATTTAATTTTCAATAAATTTTTATTTATTGTTACTTTTGTGAGTTTCAAGTGATTTCAGTGAGAATTGTGGGTTTTTCCTTCTTTAACTGAGGGGTACCAACAATTTTGTCCACGTGTGTAAAACAACATACAAGACATACTTGATTTTCAGCAGAGAGGATCCTTAAACAGCTGAAGCATCCACACATTATTTTATGTTCACAACATTTTATATATTTGCTTTCAATTTGATCCACAATGTGAAAAGAATTTATGAACGACATACAGTTTTTTTAATTAATGAATATATATTTAAGTAAACCCAGTGAGTACAAAAGGAAAACCAACATTTGTGTATTCCAGTTTTATATGTGTAAGACTTCTGTAACGGGCACAGAGACGATACACTTGTTAACTTCTCTTTCCTTGAGTTCATTGTAGGAATTAACATATCCTTCATATCCTTGTGCACTGAGGTTCATTTCCAGATCACAGACAAGAGTATGTAAAATACGTGTGCTTTATTAATAATATTTCCACCACTTTACCTTGCACTGGGCGGCCCTTTCTGATGGAACTGAAGCAGTTATGACAGCCTTCAAGCACTGGGTCACGTTTTACTGCCACCTGTGTAAAAAAATTCTGTAAGGAATACTTTTCCATACTTAAAAATTATAAAAGTTGTTTCTGGGGTAAAAATTGTCTACTTTCTGATGGAAGCATCATATTTTATCTCAATTGTATGCTTACATCATTTTTGTGGCCATTTATGGCAAAAAAACAGGCAAAAAATGATGATTTTCGGTGACAAAAAATTTTGTACTTTGATATGGAAGCAGTAAATCCTGTGTTAATGCTTCTTTGATAAGGTATTTTAAGGTCCCTTTCCCTTGCTCATGTTGTGTGCTTTAATTTGGAACCCACTTTTAAGGCTTGCAGGTATTCCAAGGTGTTTTTCAGTACCTGTGTTTACAGAGGGTGCAGTGACAAAATCGTTTGCTATATTTCAAGTTTAAGGTAAGAACTTACCATATATTTCATATTATTGGAAGGACTATAACAGTTATATGCAAGTGTTATATACCATTTGATTCTCTAGGACCTGGCAAAAATGATGATGTGCAGCAACAAATATTTTATTAAGTCAGCTAAGAGCACACAAGCAAAATACTAACCCACCCTGTTGAAATTCTTGATTTGTAAAAAAATTATTGATCCTCGTTAAAAAAAACTCACACTTGGGCAATTTTGACCATACAGCTTCAAAAATCAATCCCAGTATACTTTAAAATGTTGTGCAGATGTTGATTACATTATTTTGTTGATTTTGATGCTCAGAAACAAGTGTTAGTTTTTTTAACATGGAATTTTACATCTTTTTTTAAATTTCCGCCTGGCAAATTTTGGGGTATTATGGTGTTTTGTATTCCTTTTGTTACTTTCTCACTGCCTGACTCTACTAAATATAGTTAAGAAATCTTTGTTAAAGGGGAACTTCGGTTTTTTTCAACCTGGGGTCTGTTTTCATATGTCATACAAAATCACATAAAATGCTCATGCTATACCAGGAGGCACTGGCAGATCTGAGAGAGTGACTGATGATTAGTAAATATACACACGTGGACAAAATTGTTGGTACCCCTCAGTTAAAGAAGGAAAAACCCACAATTCTCACTGAAATCACTTGAAACTCACAAAAGTAACAATAAATAAAATTTATTGAAAATTAAATAATCAAAAACAGCCATTACTTTTGAATTGTTGATTAACATAATTATTTAAAAAAACAAACTAATGAAACAGGCCTGGACAAAAATGATGGTACCTCTATAAAAGATTGAAAACTATTTGACCAGAGTGACATGATTAACTCAGGTGTGTCATTTAATTGACATCACAGGTGTTTCCAAACTCATAATCAGTCAGTCTGCCTATTTAAAGGGAGACAAGTAGTCACCCTGCTGTTTGGTGAAAAGGTGTGTACCACACTGAACATGGACAACAGAAAGCGAAGGAGAGAATTGTCCCAGGACATCCGAAAAAAAATGATAGACAAACATCTTAAAGGTAAAGGCTATAAGACCATCTCTAAACAGCTTGAAGTTCCTGTGACAACAGTGGCTCATATTATTCAGAAGTTCAAGACCCACGGGACAGTAGCCAACCTCCCTGGACGTGGCCGCAAGAGGAAAATTGATGACAAATTGAAGAGACGGATCGTTGGAATTGTATCCAAAGAGCCCAGAGCAACCTCCAAAGAAATTAAAGGTGAACTCCAAGGCCAAGGTACATCAGTGTCAGATCGCACCATTCGTCGTTGTTTGAGCCAAAGTGGACTTCATGGGAGACGACCAAGGAGGACACCACTGCTGAAAAAAACTCATAAAAAAGCGAGACTGGAATTTGCAAAAATGCATATTGACAAGCCACAAAGCTTCTGGGAGAATGTCCTTTGGACAGATGAGACCAAACTGGAGCTTTTTGGTAAGGCACATCAACTCTATGTTCATAGACTCAAAAACCAAGCGTACGAAGAAAAGAACACTGTCCCAACGGTGAAACATGGAGGAGGCTCAGTAATGTTTTGGGGCTGCTTTGCTGCATCTGGCACAGGGTGTCTTGAAAGTGTGCAAGGTACGATGAAATCTGAAGACTATCAAGGCATTCTGGAGAGAAATGTGCTGCCTAGTGTCAGAAAGCTTGGTCTCAGTCGCAGGTCATGGGTCTTCCAACAGGACAACGATCCAAAACACACAGCCAAAAACACCCAAGAATGGCTGAGAGAAAAGCGTTGGACTATTCTAAAGTGGCCTTCTATGAGCCCAGATCTGAATCCCATTGAACATATGTGGAAGGAGCTGAAACATGCCATTTGGAGAAGACACCCATCAAACCTGAGACAACTGGAGCTGTTTGCTCATGAGGAGTGGGCCAAAATACCTGTTGACAGCTGCAGAACGCTCATTGACAAATACAGAAATCGTTTAATTGCAGTGATTGCCTCAAAAGGTTGTGCAACAAAATATTAAGTTATGGGTACCATCATTTTTGTCCAGCCCTATTTCATTAGTTTGTTTTTTTAAATAATTATGTTAATCAACAATTCAAAAAGTGATGGCTGATTTTGATTATTCAATTTTCAATAAATTTTTATTTATTGTTACTTTTGTGAGTTTCAAGTGATTTCAGTGAGAATTGTGGGTTTTTCCTTCTTTAACTGAGGGGTACCAACAATTTTGTCCACGTGTGTATATGTCCTTTGTATGGACTCTTTAAGATGTTCAGTCAGTAAATGGTATAGTTAAAGCAACGTTTTCCATGTATTCACAACACAGTACTTATAAATGTCAGGAATATGAATGCTAATGTTTTTGTCAATTTCTGCCTGAAGTGTCTGAGAAAAAATGGCTGTAGCTCAAAAGTGGTTAGAGATTTTGCATTTCTGATTTCAAATCAGAATTCCTGAGAAAATTTTATAATAGAAAATATATGTTTTAAATTTCCAACGGAAAGTCGAAAAAATGGTCATTTTGGCAGCGAAATGTGACTCAAAGCTTGAACCCTGTCTTATGTCTCTCTGTTCTAAACCAGCAGACTGAGTAGACAAAAACAGAGTCGCAACACGAGGCTGCAGGTCGACCACTGCTTCAATCAGTTAGTTTGTTTGTGCCACTGTGTGACTTTTGAAGGTACACTTAAACTGATATTGATTCTTTTAGCCGGGCCTTTTTTGGGGGGTGGTTAAAATAGGTTTTGCAGCTGACCTTGTCCACAGCAGTTCACTGCTGAACTCCTGTGCTGGTGAACCTTTCTGCTTCTCCAAACTGCTCACCACCATCTATTGAGGGTGATACACTGACCATGGATAAATACCTCATGCTAGCCCACTTCATAGAAACCTTTGGCTTCACTGTTTTCCAATAAACACGCTAAACTATATTTACTGGTGGGAATCCAGTGAGTCATCATGTCTTTGTCATTGAACTAGTGACTCCCTTTGATAAAACACTACAAGAGCACTAAACTTACAAATAGAAATAAAAGATAATGTGTACAAGATGCACATATTTACAGTAGTTGTTTAGAAGCAGTCTGAGGATCAGCTACATGAAGCAGCACCTTCCACTAAAGGTAAATGAATCAAATATGGCTGCTGTGTGAATAAGGTGAGTAGGTGAACAGAGCTCCCCTGCTTTGTACTTACTGCCAAACTCAGGCTGCACCTCACAGATGAGCTGCACCTCAGACCATATCGTGTGTCGCTTTAAATATACCTCTGCGGATGGTTCATTTCATGGTCACTTGAACATACAAGGCATGCAGGATTTAGCGCCTGATTGTGTCACTTCCCGTGTTGCTCAACTGAAGCAGGTTGAGCTCTAACCGGCTTAGCGTGGAGAAGAATTTTCCCTTTGTCTCCTCACGGCCAGCAGCTCGGTGTGGCTGAGCCTTTCAGAGTCTCGGTCCTGACCCTGGGCAGGTGTGCAGGCCTCCCCCACCCCGTTGCACTCCACAGTCACACACTCATTGACACACCTACTACACACGCTCGCCGTACGTACTCACAGACGTACTCAAGTTGCTCTGAAATGAGAGACTGGCAAAAGATCTATCAACAGGAAAATCACGAGGTAATGACATACTTAACTCCCTGGTGTGTGTGCATATGTGCTCCTATGAGTGTGCTGGCACATCCATGTGTGCACTCAGTCACTCTTGCATGTGCACAAAATGCAGCAGGGGCAACCCCCTCCCTCCCAGCCACTCGGCAACTTTTGCCTCGCCTCATTTGCTTCATGGTGAAGGAGCTGATTAAATATTTAAAGTATGGAGTACTTTCCCTTGGCATCAGGTGTAACTCACTCCTGTAATCTCAGATAGCCTGGTGCACGGTGCAATAATTATAGTCGAGTTAACAGTGTGAGGCGGAGAGGGTCTACGACAGGCAGGGCTTTGTTGTTTATGTCTGCTTACAAGTGTATAAGTCTGTTCCTGCTTTCACTTGCTCCCGTATTCAGGCATGGAGCATTTTTGCATCCATTCTTGTAAGAGTTATGATACTGTTTTGTTTCCAGAGCTGTGAGGGTGTAATGGTTGTGTGAACATTAGGATAAGGTGTGAACATTAGGATAAGGTTAGATTCTCTACATCTTTATTCCAACGTAAATATGAGTTGCTTCATTAAAATCAAAGAAAGGTCATTGTAGTGGTGTTTGCTAAATGACAGCAAACATGTACACTACCGTTCAGATGTTTGGGGTCACTTAGAAATGTCCTTATTTTTGGAAGAAAAGCATTTTTTCAATGAAAATAACATTAAATTAATCAGAAATACAGTGTAGACGTAGTTAAAGTGGTAAATGACTGTTCTAGGAAATGACTGATTTTAACGGAATATCTCCATAGGGGTACAGAGGAACATTTCCAGCAACCATCACTCCTGTGTTCTAATGCTACATTGTGTTAGCTAATGGTGTTGAAAGGCTCACTGATGATTAGAAAACTCTTGTGCAGTTATGTTAGCACATGGATAAAAGTGTGAGTTTTCATGAAAAACATGAAATTGTCTGGGTGACCCCAAACCTTTGAACGGCAGTGTACGTCGAAGCATTTTGAAGTCAAAAACACTGATGGACAAATGAAATGCAACATGATCTGGCTACAGAAATTGTCAATGAATATCTCACTCTTAAATAAGCCTCCAGCCTGTAGTTCTACAAGTGAGAGAGTCATTTAAAAAGTGGCTTGCATGATGTTCTATCCAGCCTGCAGGGGGAGGTTAAAGGAGCTGTTAGAGTGGTGACCTGATGGACTGAGCTCACTCAAAAGGCAGCGCAAATAGCTCAGGACAAACACTAAGACATTTTTCACAACCTTGCACCCAAAACACTGTACTTGCTAACTGATCTAAGAAGCATTTGAAATGAGTTCATGATCAAAAATAAACCTCTTATAAAAGGTGCATAAATAGAAAGTGGGAGATGATTTGTCCTTCTGAATCTCTTTCTGAATCCACTGGATGATAAGGAAAATGTATCATAATGTATGCATATCATAGGAAAGTTATCTTTGGAAGATTTCCTGACATTTACCGGATGCTGGTCACTTTTTAAAAATGTAATAATAACAGCAGAGAAAATCTTACACACATGGAAAAACAGTGAAAACACTAGAAGACCCAGGTGAGGTGCAGTGTTACATAAAAATACTTTTACTAAACTTTTAGCCTGTGCTGTGAAGCCTCGTGGACAGCCTCTTTTAATCTGTGAAAACAATGCTCTTCCAACTGTGCAGCGCAACCCAAGAGCCTTTAGAAGAAGAACAATAGATGGCAGTGTTATGCACCTCCAAATGTCTGAGCCTAAGCTATGCTGAACAGACAATTCAGCAGCTGTAAGAAAGTCACAGTGGGCGGCTGGTTGAACATCAAAGCATGCAGCCACAAAGATACAGTGAAGAGGATATATGCCTAAACGTCTGTTTTGTACAAGGAATGAATTGTGACTTTAATCCATTTAGGTGCGAACCTCCTCCAAAAAGATCCCTTGAATGTAAGATGAGTAATAAAGCATAAGGAGCCACATCCATGCTTTACCTTAATCCCACACACTCTCATTTTTGTCACTAATCTGACAGATTTACACCCTTTTATTACCTGAATATGCCGCCCTCTACATATTTCACCTCTTGGAGAATCCTATTTGAAAATGTTTAAGTTGTAGGAGCATTTCTTCATGGTTTCTGAGAACACGTTATCGCAGACAACAGCTGAATAGACTCTGAGGGAAAAGGTGAAATGCAACCTCAAGTAACAGCAAAGGCATGTTAACTTTTAGGTAACGCCAGCTGTTGAAGTGCAGTCCTAAATAAAGTTTCTTGGATCCAGTTATTATTCCATCAGGAACTGAAATGTAAGCTCCATAATTACAGTATCCGTCAGAGGAGCTAATATTGTAAATTTGAGAAAGACGACAGTAATAACCTGCTAATGTATGAGCCATACTGGCTTTATACTCACAGGGACCAAAATAAAGGAGAGTGACGAATGGTGGTTGTTCCTGTCATGTTCATAGATGTATTCATGCAGGCATTTCAGTTTAAACGCAACTCAGTTTCCATTACAAACACGGATCGTCCATCTCTGCTGTTGCTGTTCTGCCTTCTGCTTTGTTAATCTGTACTGTTGCCAAGGATATTTATGAGTTTTTGGCTAGTGATGCATTCAAATAAACAAACTCCCTCACTGTTTCCACAGCAGGGAAAGTGCAGCTCCGCAGTGTACTGTAATGATCAATGAGGGCTTCAGTGTCTGACTAAACGCAGGGCCTTGTCATCCTGAGCTGTGTTGCGAGAGCCCTCCACAACCCGTGTGGTCACATTTGGAAACACTCTGATTCCTTACATGTGTCTATGGAGGTGTGAATTGACAAACTGTGATTCTTGTTGGCTCTACCGCTGTAGCTTTTATCTTGTGGATTGATGAACTGATTTTAAGAGAATGAATCTGCTGAGCTGAGACACTTCGGTGATGTAAGTGTTTGACTCCGGATCTTTCCAGCGGGAACAACGAAGTAGCTTTGCTTCATCACTTTAGTTTCACCCTCACTTTTGCATCGCCTCAGATGCACTCAGAGGTGGTTTTTCACATGTGCTTCGAGAAAGATGATAGAAAATCTCCCCGGTTGTATTGAGTGGGCGGAGGTGAGTTTTCGTGAAACGGCTATGTGAGAGGTGCTTGTTTTCCCTCAAGTCTCCAGGGGATTCCCCTCTCATCTCTCTGCTGTAAACCAGCATCACCGCACCACTGATGGACGTCTCTGTTTGGCAGGTGCTCATATACTTGGCGCCTACTGTTGCCCACAGCGATGAGGCTGTCAGGGCAGAATGCCTTCCAAGAGTGCAGGGGAACATTATATTTCACATTATCTCAGAACAATAGGTCATTTCCTGCTTGCTGCAGGCCAGAGAGGCTGATCAGAGGCTGCCAAGCTCCAGGAAGGGAGCACAGACTGCAGGAGAGGTTGGCGTCGAAAGGGGGAGAACTGTATGAAGTTGATGAATTGTTAGGTAGGTGGTTCCAGAGTAGGTACAAGCTGAACTAACCTGCCAGTTAGTGTGAGCTAGAACAGCCGCAGAGTGTATTTCAGGTATGATTTGAGCAGAAACAGCTGTCCAAAACTTTGCTGCCAGATTTATTTAGTTATTTATTTAGTTTGGCCACACTGGTGTGCAGGTGGGGGCTCTGTCGATAGCCATGTCTTTCTGTTGGTTGGTCAGCCCAGACTAACATGTTCAATAGCTCATAAACTGGCATGAATAATCAAACTTGCATGGTGCCCAGAGGCTGAATCCTAATCTCTTTAGTGATCCTCTGACTTTCCCTCTCGTGCCACTAACAGGTCAAAGTAACCCTGACATTTGCAATGTTTGGTGAAATATCTCAGCAGCTATTGATGGATTGCCATGACGTTTATGTCCCCCCCAGGATGGAGAATATGGGTATGGACCAAAACTAAACTAATGGGCTATCGGCCACATACACTGTATACAAAATGGATGAAGCCTCCAGGTCTGAAAAGTGAAGCCAGTGCAGAAGTGCCATAAAGCTGCATTTTTTTTCTAACAGAAAAAAGTCAGATTGTAAAGAAATCTATAAGAAAACAAGCCTACTTCTCTTTTAATTTGTAACTTCAGTAAACATTTTCATATTGAGTTTATGGTCTCAATGGCAATTTTCAAGACTTTTTAAATACAGTATGATGTTCATTTTGTAAATTATAGTCCAATTTAGAGTAAAGGAGATGTTTAAAGAGGATACATTTTAGGGCTGGACTACCTTGTGATTGACAGATTGCTACCATTATGCCATCTGTGCCATCTTTCACTTCTCACTCTCTTCTGAAAGGTTAAATTCCAGACTTGAGGCCTCAGAGGAGTTTGTCCACAAACCTGTGGTTGACATCCCAACTTCAATGTTCACATGTTATAACATAACATGTCTATACACAGCCTATGATTGGCCACAGCTATAGTTTGTGTTAGCAGATACTATCACTCTAACATGCTAAATTTGAACATACTAAGTAATACCTATTAACATTAAGCTCCTAACACTGCTGTATGTGAGTACAGCCTCACAGAGCTGCCTTGGTCTTGCTTTACACTGGACTCTTAGGAGTCTGTTAACCTACTGCAATCATTTTTGGACTGACTGAGCAAGTTGGTAAATCTCACATATTTCAACACTCTGTAATTACATGAAAAACAACTTGGAGGTCAGTTAGGGTCACCAGCTCACCCTCATTCCCACCCAGATCCATCCACCCATTTAGTGCAGGCGCCAAATGCTTCGTAACCTCTGGAAATACCTTTCACTGAGTGTTCTCTCTCCCCTTTCTTTGGGTTGCATAACTGCTCTTGTGTTGTATTATTGAAACGTTTGGCTCTGATTAGTGCAGCAGATGAAACGCTAAATGCTAATGTGTGATTTCCCAGGGGGCCGCCCGGCTTCATGGGTTGCAGGTGTTTGCAGGGGAGGAGGAGGGCTTTTAAAGCGCATCAATGCCAATTACACCCTGCATTGTTTGTATTTTATGTTACTCATCGGGGCAGGTAAACACTCCAGGTTTGCTTCTGAAGTATTTTTGAGGTGCCTGCAGATGCCAGTTGGTATTGAACCCCTCCTCCTCCCCTCTTGCCCATGAGGTGTGTGAGCTATTTAAAATCAGTCAGGCATTAAATATGAGAAATGTAGGGAGCACCAGAACCTCTCCTTGGCTGTGCTCTTGTGAATCACATGGTATTGATTATTTTGATGGACACAAACCCTCCCACATATCAGCCCCAGGTCACAGATGTGCTGTTTTCTTCTCAATAAGGTCTGTGATACCTGAGCAAGTATTTCAACAGCTGAGCCTCGCAGGTCTAAGGTGATTGTGCTTTGCATTGATGTTGAAAGAAGTTTTCACAGTTCTGGCTCAGGAGGAGCACTGAAGTCTTCCAGCTGGATAATATCCTGTGAGCAAACTCAGCTCCCTTCAGGACCATGCATCCAGGGCCCAAGGTGAGTAACTCTCTTTTACTGTCCCGTTTCACTCTGCCACTCCTTTTTTTTTTCAAACCCCCTCCATCTCCATCCTTCTGGGATGGACTGTTCTTTTTTTCTGCTGTGCTGAGCAGGCAGGCAGCCGCGCTGAGCCTCCCGGCTTCCCTTCTCTTCTCCTTCATTTAATTTTTTTCTACAGTACATCGCCGCAGATTTATCACCTTGTGCCGTTTTCCTCCCGAAAGCATCAGAAAAGCAGGGGAATTATTCCTAGGTCCTGACAGGGGGGCCTGAGGGTGGTGGGGGCAGTGAGGGGGGCTGTTGTGAAGAAAGAAGGGAAGGAAAGTGGATGCTTTAGACAGGGTCTGAAAAATGTGACTCATGTAAACGCTGCCGAGGAGAAAAAGGGGGATGAGGATAATTGATTCTGACGACCTGAGTCGGATGGCAGTCTTCCCCAAAGGGGAGACGGTGAGCGGATCCCAGCCAGAGTCCCCATCGTGGGGGGAAGGGACAGAGGATGAGGTGGAGGTGTTGAGAATATCTCTCTGTGTTTCATACGCACATAGCCAACTCACTCACTACATTATCCAACGCATGCTCCCCCTTTTAAAGCTTTGGACAAAATGCATTGAATCCAGACATCTCCTTAAATTGAGTCAATCTTTAGTTAACAGCATAATGCATTACATATGCATGAGCTAATTAACCTATCAAATCAGTGATGGAAATTTCCCCATTTGTCTCCTTCTTGTCTTAATTGCTGGTGGGAGAGAAAGGAAACAATGGGAGGATGATGGGCCTCAGCTCTTAAATCAAAATCTCTCTTTTCCTTACAAACACAATTCTTTGCAGAAGAACCCTCTTCCTCTTATTAGTCCACGCCCACGGATCCGCGGAGCCAGACTAAATAAATTAATTACAGATCCAGATTCCTGCTTACTTGCTAACCTTGTTAGCTTTGTGCTCCAGCAAACAGAAACCTCCTTGTTTGAGTGCGTGTGTCAGGAATGTTTGTATTGATGATGGTTATATCTGTGTGTGTGTGTGTGCGTGTGTGCGTGCGTGCGTGCGCGTGCGTGCGCGTGTGTGCGTGTGTGTGTGTGCGCACGTGCGCGCGTGTGCTCATATAAAGGGTCCGTTCGTCCTCCAGTGGGCCTGATTCATTTAACCTTATGTGTAAGAATGCTCAGTAAATGTAGGTTACTGCTCAGGCAGACGTAATTCCCCAAGGCAAAGAGCGGCATTAGCATGCGGTTATTTCACCACATTCCCCGGAGCTAAGATGACTCCAGAAAGATGCTCTCTGTCTCGTTTGAATTCTGTTGGACACCCACACACACACACACATAGACACACACACACCACACACTCAGGTAGCAGAAATAGAAGCTGAAGTGAGAGTGAGGAATGAGGACAGGACAGGGGTAAAATAGGCCCATCATGATAGAATAAAGGCAACTTTATGAGATCATGGCTGGATGTTGGAGTGAGCTGCACTGGACTGTGTTTACTCATTGATCACAGAGACAGGATGGAATCACACTTTAATCCTGACAGATCTAAGCGTTTACACTGAGTGTGTGGAGGCCTAGAGACTCTGAGTTACATGAGAAGAGAGCAGAGGATTGGAACAGATGGCAGGGGTCCCCCTGGGCGAACGGCGCCTACCCCACTGAACACTGGGAGCTCTTGACCATCTGGACCAAAAGGCAACGAGCAGCATCCCTGTAGCGGATTCCCATCGCAGTGACATGGAAAAGGAGAGGCGGCTCACTTGGAGCAATGTCACCAACACAGTGTCCATCGGCTCCATGTGAGGATAAGGCAGAGTGACCACACCAACCCATTGATCTGATTGTGTTGTTGCCTTGAACAGATAATAATGAAGTGCATGCTGGGTCAAAGGTTGAATGAAAATACATTGTCCACTCTTTCCTGTTCTACCCTTCAACATTTCACAACAGATGATGATTGTTCTAGAGTCTGTGTTGCATTTTCATGTCCAGTCTTGGAGAGAATAGTCCTGTAAAGGCCGTCGGGAGTGAGAAGGGTGGAGAGCTCTTTAAAACTCTGAGCTGTCCATCCTTCCGTGTAAGCACATGCTGGAATGAAGTGTTCAGAGTTGGAGTAGTTGGTTGAACATGCTTCTCTGGCAGAAATAATGTCTCTCCCACAAATCAAAAGCATATTTTTGATTTGGCTCGATTAACTGTGCACTCATGTCTCATGCTGAAGAGCCTGAAACTATTGGATCCAGACTGGTAATGGAACTGGAGAGCAGGGCATGTACTGTTTTCAGTTAAGGTGTTTGATGCGAACCAGTTATTGAAGTCTCAGCACACAAATCTGATCTTCATATGAAGGCTTTAGTCTTAAAGCTGGAGTATGCAATGTATTTCCCAAGCATTTTTTGGTCCATTTTTTAAAAGTCAAAAATGGTCTCTAATCTGACAGCAATCAGTCAATCAATCAAGTGCTCTAATAGTACAATGAAAAGAAAAAAAATTAAAGCCTGCCTGGGTGTCTGCCTGCACCACAAAATCACATCCTTTTTATTTTTCCCTTTCATAGTTTGTACTGTTGCATGCTGTATGAATACAGCTGTGATATGCTATTTTGCCAGAATTCTGAGCCTCAAGCTTTGACCATGTTGCATATGTAACGTCTCTTCCACTGCACAGAGGATCAGGGGTTAGATGGACAGAAAAGCATGCTGGCTTGCAGACATCCTGACATTTTCAGCATAATGCATTTGACACTATGTATTGAAACATACGTGATCTTCCACTGGCATACTGTGTAATATTAACCTGGCAATAGCCAGATTAATAATTGTGTAGTACTTGATAGTACTCCACAATATCAATCTGGGACCGCTCCATGTAAATCCGTTCGGAGGAAAGAGGCACGGATTGGACAATGCAACAGTATGTCCCGCCTCTGACAGGTTTGTTTTTAGCCAATCGCGGGATCTTCACAACGAGCGGAGCCAATTGGTAGATTAAACTCCTACCAAAACCCGTAGGTAAAAAAGCACAAACATCTTTACCATCCAGAAATGCGCAAAGCGCCTCTCGTTGTTCTTCCTTCAAAGAAGCGATAGGAGATTCAGCTAAAACTGACTTAATAGCAGCATCTACACGATCGTTGTCCTCCGTTGCCATGTTTGTTTTGATCTACTGGCGCTTGGTGTCGTCTTCACACCCGAATATCCCACCCCACACACGAATACTGCTGCGTGATTGGCCCGTGCTAACTTGGCTCTGTCCAAACAGTGAATGCGGGAGCGGAGCAAGAAGGTTTCTTGAGAGATTTGTGAACTCACAAATATCGCGAGAAATCAACTTGCTGGCAAGGTTAGTGTAATATGGTTATTGAGAATCAGAAAAATGTTGCCACATCCTCCAGTAAATCTACAAATCATGTACTGCTGAGCATGGCACATGATTGTGTTGTTTATTTATTCATTTTATGTCTATGTTCGCTTTGAATGAGATATTTTGTAAATGTTGTCTATTTGTGTGTTTTGAAACATAAAGTAGTTTTAATTTGCAGCACTCCACTGCCAACTGACACTCTCACTTGGATAGTTATCCATCAGCTGTACTGAGACAGTGAGTGTTAATGTATTTTGGAATCAGTCCTGAAGGGAGCTGGTAGGATTTTTTTCATTACTTGCTTTGAAAATCCAGTTTATTCTTGTTGGTTTCTACAACCCTGCATGCTCGAGACTGAAACGTTTCTAGCTTCACTTTATGTATTTTGTATTTTCATTGTTTTTGACCATAATTACATGTATGAAGAGGGCCTAGAGACCAGCAAAAGAGCAGCTCATCCCCTTGTTTCTTTTCTTTCTCCATACATCAGAGAGTGTCTCTCCAATGGAAAGCCTGTTGTGATGTCAAAACAGGATAAATTCTTCTTTCTGCATGCTCTGCTCTCTATCACTCACCTTACAGAATAGCGCTGCGTCTCCAGCCTTCATCCTGAAAGGGTGAGGACAGCAACAGCTTAGTTGGATTTAAAGCTACAGATGCTGAAACAGAGCTGAAACCAGTCATATTAGAATTAATCATCTGTTTTTCACTCTGCATCACTCTCACTATACTTGATATGCTCTTCTACATATTTTTGAGTTTCCTACTAGCTATATATGTAGTATATTTATTGCCAGAGCCATACATCATAACAGTAAACTATGAATCAGTTTCAATGTTAGCTCCTACTTTGTATGTATCATCTGTCTTATGCATGTATCAAATTGTGTGGTTTATGCTCCCTGTTCCCCTCCCCCTCTCTTCCTCCCCCTCTCTTCCTCTCTTCCTCTACCTCTCTATCTCTTCTGTCCCTCTAACCTGCCCGGCCAGCAGCAGATGGGTCCCTCCACATAAAGAGCCGGGTTCTGCTCAAGGATTTTTTTCCTTGTTAAAAGGGTGTTTTCCTTGCCACTGTCACCTTAGGGCTGCTCTGGGGGTCAGGCATGTGGGTTCTGTAAAGCGTCTTGAGACAATTTGACTGTAATTGGCACTAAATAAATAAACAAATTTGAATTGAATTGTTCAGCATTTTGACCTGAAACTGGCAACACACTTTCTGAGGACATGTGAAACTTATGTTAAGTTTGGTATAATATGGGCCCTTTCATGGCTCCTAAAGGGTCCAGTCCACTAGAAGAGTCTCAAGCAAAATGTAAAAGTCAAGGAAAATCTGATTCACCAGGTCAGGGACGTTTTTGTTTTGTATGCATTTGCTTTCTCTTGTGTACCATGTTTGCGTAATAACCATTGGTTGGAAGATGCTACTCTAAAGTTAATTCTGTTATAGTTATCTAGAAAATTTGGAAACCAGGTCTCTTAGATGACCTTCTTCTACAACTCTGTCAGATCAGGAGGACGGACAAATGAATAAAATGGTGCTTACGTCTTCTCATTCTTTGGCAGCGTCAACAGAGTTTGTGCCAAATGACATTCAAAAGCATCTCCTACGATGATGTCACTGTTCTCCTCTAAGGAAGGCCTGGCAACATGAAGACTGTGGCTTTGTGTGATGGTTGCAGTTAGTGGTTGTCTCATAACACATTTAATTTTTAAAAAATTGTCAATCATCAAAAATATTGTGACATTCATCAAAAATAGTTGAATGAGTCACACCGAAAGAGGGGGGATTTGATATACTGCATAAACTTATCAAAATCTGTTTGTCAGACATAGAATTAGAATTTGGAAAATGTTTTTGCATACAGCTGCTCCAACAGGTGTATGTAATATTAAAGAATGAAGTGAATCATCAGCCCATTTCAAGCCTATGATTACTTGTCTGAGGTTCCCTGGAAGGTTCTGTAAAAATAAAGATATCATCACACTATTAGCTCCACATGCACTTTCTAAAAATACATCAACCCCACATTGGTAACAACAACGCTCCATAATGTGGAATTTGAAACAAAGTTTGATCAATTTGGGGATCCTGCTGTCTAATTCCAGTGGCAGCCCCGCATCACTTTCCTTGGCAAAAACACAGAATGTGAATTCCAATCAGCCCAAACAGCACAGAGTGTTGCAGTGATGTACCTGCGCCTGCTTATCCTCCTGAGGTGTCTCCTTCCCTGCTCCATTTAGAGCCACAGCCCAGCTCGGATCGATGCCTTTCTCCAGTCACTCGTCATCAATTATTCACCTGATCAGCACTGCTGCTCATTAGATGACTAATCTGGGTGGGTGAGGAGAGACGGGATGCTTTGAAACCTGAGACCGAGAGGCAGCAGGGAAGGGAAGGGCGGATCACATCTCCTGATCGAGAGGGAGATGGAGGGAGAGTTCATAGATGTGGGATTACCGATTTGTACATCTAAGTCCTGACATCCAGGAGAGTTTATAAATCTTTGATGAAACCATAGAATCACTTTGATGAATGTGCACATGTATCACCAACACAGTGCACGTGCTGACAGAAGCTTCATGGACGTTAGTGTATTAAGATAGACTGGAGAGAGCATCGACACCGAAAAGTGAGAAAGTAGGAGTGGAGCGTATGCTGGCCAAAAGATTGCATGCTGCACTCACATTACACCCCACCTAAGTTGTTCACAAGAACATCTGTGGTCAGTGTGGGTCACATTTTTACTGTTCGATAAATCTTCCTCAGCAGTCTCCCAGCGACGCCAGTTTTGTTATTCCAAGTCTCCCTGAGTGTTTAGTGGCCTTTTCCCACCCTGTTTGCTCTGCACATGAGGGTCAAATAAAAGAGACGGACAGGTAAACCCACCCAGTAAGTGTGTTTCTTGTGACACAAGTGAATCAACAACGCTCCACGACTGTTTTAATACAGGTTTAAAATATAGTGCAGCTGTTTGTCCCTCATCTTTCTTGCTCAATCTCAGCACTTCCAGGATGTCGGTGGTGTTTCAGGGGTGCAGCTCAAAGACCCAGAGAAGGAAAAGAACAAGAGAAAGAAAGAAAGAGAGCAGCCCCCAGTTCTCCTTCTTTCCCACTGATCATGTACAAGTGAGGTGGGGGAGGGGGGCGTCTTTGATCTCCCCTGTCCCCCTGAGAGCCACAGTGAGGTGGGAGTGCAGTGTGATGGCTGTGCTACACGTTAGCTCTGATTAAAGGGAAATATGCATCACTGTATAGTGCTTTCCTTTTTATCTGCGCCTGCGATGTGGTGCGATGGCGACGCTAGTTGGGCCCCGATATATACCAAAGTCGCAGTTTTATCTGTGTTCCACAAGAGCTGAAAGCCACCTGAAGTTGAGTCACTCTCATTTGAAACCTCTGAGTGCCTGTAAAGTAGTTGGAAGAAGCTGAGCTGGTGGAAGCCTAACGGATGTTGTTTTGTGTCGGAGAGCGAGTGTTGCTTGTTTGAGTAGCAGCAGAAAACACAGAGATGCACTTTAACCTTTGATTCAGGGTCATGTGCCTCCAAATCTATTAGAGCTGAGGACCTGCATTCCACACTGGTGTGGCAATGACTAGCAGGGCTGGGCCTGCAACACAGCACAGAGCGCTGCCTCCTGACAACATGGAAACTAACAAAAAGTGCAGTGCTGTGGGGTGGACCCTTCTGCTGTGTGTGAATTTATAAATCCATCTTGCAAAGCAGAAAGAGACAGGCAGAAGGGGGGACGGAGATCAGTGCTGATGTTATCTTCATTTATTAATGATGAAGCCATCACAAGACACAGCCATTGTTTCTGTGCTCCTCTCAGAACATGTCAACCTCACCTTTCTCTGAACCTCCTTTCTTTCCTTCACCAGTCGTCTTCAACCCACGTTTTCCTGTCATGCTGCATTTTTAATCTAGTTTTTGTAATGTTTAATGTGTTTTATAATTATATGCAGTCTATTTAGCAAAAGAGACAGTGTGACATGCATGAAAGACCACAAGGTAGAAACATTTGCAAACATGTATATGTAGGTCTGAGTATGTTATGATGCTGAAGCAGACAGATGGAAGGTCGGTTGGAGGAGGAGGAGCACTGAGGTGAGGCATATGTAGGCTCCTACAGGCCCTTTGGTTAACCCACTTTACTTGACCCTTCCATACAAATGCACACACCTTTCCAGAGTAAAATATCAATTAATCCCATTCTGTGGACGTCTTCTGATGAGTGCACTGTGACTGTACCCTCCTCCTGTCTGCCTCAGACCTACACTCAGTCTGTTGTTTGTTCTGCACTACACGCCTGCAGGGTCTAAGTGTGCACGTGGCTTCATTCTGTGCTTTTGACTACAGCTGTAAACATGAGCTAATGAATTGCTAGATAGAAAACAAAAAGAAAAAGTATTTGTTTTAGTGTTTTTATTGAGTGCAGCTTTTTAAATTTTTGAAACATGTCGGCCTATGGTTTCTACAGTGACTTGGTGGTTAGCACTTTCACCTTGTGGCTAGAAGATCTCTGGTTCGAGTCCCAGCCTTCCTGGGATCTTTCTGCATGGAGTTTGCATGTTCTCTCTGTGCATGTGTGGGTTTTCTCTGGGCACTCCAGCTTCCTCCCACAGTCCAAAAACATGCTGAGTTTAACTGGTGATTCTAACTTGTCCGTAGGTGTGAGTGTGATTGTTTGCCTCTATACACACATGGACAAAATTGTTGGTACCCCTCAGTTAAAGAAGGAAAAACCCACAATTCTCACTGAAATCACTTGAAACTCACAAAAGTAACAATAAATAAAAATTTATTGAAAATTAAATAATCAAAATCAGCCATCACTTTTGAATCGTTGATTAACATAATTATTTAAATAAAACAAACTAATGAAATAGGGCTGGACAAAAATGATGGTACCCATAACTTAATATTTTGTTGCACAACCTTTTGAGGCAATCACTGCAATTAAACGATTTCTGTATTTGTCAATGAGCGTTCCGCAGCTGTCAACAGGTATTTTGGCCCACTCCTCATGAGCAAACAGCTCCAGTTGTCTCAGGTTTGATGGGTGTCTTCTCCAAATGGCATGTTTCAGCTCCTTCCACATATGTTCAATGGGATTCAGATCTGGGCTCATAGAAGGCCACTTTAGAATAGTCCAACGCTTTTCTCTCAGCCATTCTTGGGTGTTTTTGGCTGTGTGTTTTGGATGGTTGTCCTGTTGGAAGACCCATGACCTGCGACTGAGACCAAGCTTTCTGACACTAGGCAGCACATTTCTCTCCAGAATGCCTTGATAGTCTTCAGATTTCATCGTACCTTGCACACTTTCAAGACACCCTGTGCCAGATGCAGCAAAGCAGCCCCAAAACATTACTGAGCCTCCTCCATGTTTCACCGTAGGGACAGTGTTCTTTTCTTCGTATGCTTGCTTTTTGAGTCTATGAACATAGAGTTGATGTGCCTTACCAAAAAGCTCCAGTTTGGTCTCATCTGTCCAAAGGACATTCTCCCAGAAGCTTTGTGGCTTGTCAACATGCATTTTTGCAAATTCCAGTCTGGCTTTTTTATGAGTTTTTTTCAGCAGTGGTGTCCTCCTTGGTCGTCTCCCATGAAGTCCACTTTGGCTCAAACAACGACGAATGGTGCGATCTGACACTGATGTACCTTGGCCTTGGAGTTCACCTTTAATTTCTTTGGAGGTTGCTCTGGGCTCTTTGGATACAATTCCAACGATCCGTCTCTTCAATTTGTCATCAATTTTCCTCTTGCGGCCACGTCCAGGGAGGTTGGCTACTGTCCCGTGGGTCTTGAACTTCTGAATAATATGAGCCACTGTTGTCACAGGAACTTCAAGCTGTTTAGAGATGGTCTTATAGCCTTTACCTTTAAGATGTTTGTCTATAATTTTTTTTCGGATGTCCTGGGACAATTCTCTCCTTCGCTTTCTGTTGTCCGTGTTCAGTGTGGTACACACCTTTTCACCAAACAGCAGGGTGACTACTTGTCTCCCTTTAAATAGGCAGACTGACTGATTATGAGTTTGGAAACACCTGTGATGTCAATTAAATGACACACCTGAGTTAATCATGTCACTCTGGTCAAATAGTTTTCAATCTTTTATAGAGGTACCATCATTTTTGTCCAGGCCTGTTTCATTAGTTTGTTTTTTAAATAATTATGTTAATCAACAATTCAAAAGTAATGGCTGTTTTTGATTATTTAATTTTCAATAAATTTTTATTTATTGTTACTTTTGTGAGTTTCAAGTGATTTCAGTGAGAATTGTGGGTTTTTCCTTCTTTAACTGAGGGGTACCAACAATTTTGTCCATGTGTGTATAGAGGCAAACAATCACACTCACACCTACGGACAAGTTAGAATCACCAGTTAAACTCAGCATGTTTTTGGACTGTGGGAGGAAGCTGGAGTGCCCAGAGAAAACCCACACATGCACAGAGAGAACATGCAAACTCCATGCAGAAAGATCCCAGGAAGGCTGGGACTCGAACCAGAGATCTTCTAGCCACAAGGTGAAAGTGCTAACCACCAAGTCACTGTAGAAACCATAGGCCGACATGTTTCAAAAATTTAAAAAGCTGCGCTCAATAAAACACTAAAACAAATACTTTTTCTTTTTGTTTTCTATCTAGCAATTCATTAGCTCATGTTTACAGCTGTAGTCAAAAGCACAGAATGAAGCCACGTGCACACTTAACTGGTGATTCTAACTTGTCCGTAGGTGTGAGTGTGATTGTTTGCCTCTATACACACATGGACAAAATTGTTGGTACCCCTCAGTTAAAGAAGGAAAAACCCACAATTCTCACTGAAATCACTTGAAACTCACAAAAGTAACAATAAATAAAAATTTATTGAAAATTAAATAATCAAAAACAGCCATTACTTTTGAATTGTTGATTAACATAATTATTTAAAAAAACAAACTAATGAAACAGGCCTGGACAAAAATGATGGTACCTCTATAAAAGATTGAAAACTATTTGACCAGAGTGACATGATTAACTCAGGTGTGTCATTTAATTGACATCACAGGTGTTTCCAAACTCATAATCAGTCAGTCTGCCTATTTAAAGGGAGACAAGTAGTCACCCTGCTGTTTGGTGAAAAGGTGTGTACCACACTGAACACGGACAACAGAAAGCGAAGGAGAGAATTGTCCCAGGACATCCGAAAAAAAATTATAGACAAACATCTTAAAGGTAAAGGCTATAAGACCATCTCTAAACAGCTTGAAGTTCCTGTGACAACAGTGGCTCATATTATTCAGAAGTTCAAGACCCACGGGACAGTAGCCAACCTCCCTGGACGTGGCTGCAAGAGGAAAATTGATGACAAATTGAAGAGACGGATCGTTCGAATTGTATCCAAAGAGCCCAGAGCAACCTCCAAAGAAATTAAAGGTGAACTCCAAGGCCAAGGTACATCAGTGTCAGATCGCACCATTCGTCGTTGTTTGAGCCAAAGTGGACTTCATGGGAGACGACCAAGGAGGACACCACTGCTGAAAAAAACTCATAAAAAAGCCAGACTGGAATTTGCAAAAATGCATGTTGACAAGCCACAAAGCTTCTGGGAGAATGTCCTTTGGACAGATGAGACCAAACTGGAGCTTTTTGGTAAGGCACATCAACTCTATGTTCATAGACTCAAAAAGCAAGCATACGAAGAAAAGAACACTGTCCCTACGGTGAAACATGGAGGAGGCTCAGTAATGTTTTGGGGCTGCTTTGCTGCATCTGGCACAGGGTGTCTTGAAAGTGTGCAAGGTACGATGAAATCTGAAGACTATCAAGGCATTCTGGAGAGAAATGTGCTGCCTAGTGTCAGAAAGCTTGGTCTCAGTCGCAGGTCATGGGTCTTCCAACAGGACAACCATCCAAAACACACAGCCAAAAACACCCAAGAATGGCTGAGAGAAAAGCGTTGGACTATTCTAAAGTGGCCTTCTATGAGCCCAGATCTGAATCCCATTGAACATATGTGGAAGGAGCTGAAACATGCCATTTGGAGAAGACACCCATCAAACCTGAGACAACTGGAGCTGTTTGCTCATGAGGAGTGGGCCAAAATACCTGTTGACAGCTGCGGAACGCTCATTGACAAATACAGAAATCGTTTAATTGCAGTGATTGCCTCAAAAGGTTGTGCAACAAAATATTAAGTTATGGGTACCATCATTTTTGTCCAGCCCTATTTCATTAGTTTGTTTTATTTAAATAATTATGTTAATCAACGATTCAAAAGTGATGGCTGATTTTGATTATTTAATTTTCAATAAATTTTATTTATTGTTACTTTTGTGAGTTTCAAGTGATTTCAGTGAGAATTGTGGGTTTTTCCTTCTTTAACTGAGGGGTACCAACAATTTTGTCCACGTGTGTATGTAGCCCTGTGACAGACTGGTGACCTGTCCAGGGTGTCCTCTGCCTTTGCTTTCAGTCAGCTGGGATAGACTCCAGCCACCAAGCGACCCTGATGAGGATTAAGCAGCATATAGATAATGAATGGATGGATTTTTCAATTTCATTCAGCTATTTCTGAAACAGGTGCAACAAACAGTCTTGTGACAAATTTTCAGGGACTTCTTTACCTGAGCTGGGCTGAACTGCAGGCTGTGTTTTAAAAAGATATACATGGTGGGCCATCAGTTTTAATACATAGGAAAAATAAACATTTTATGTTGGACAACCGTTTTATTTATGTGTTTCTATATGATTACCATTGTTTTGAAAACACATATGATGAACTTGCATTAGCACAGTTGAAGTTCTGCTTGTAATGGCGTTAGTGATGCATCCCTTGAGAGGATTTATGTCTCGTATCTTCTCCTGATACACCATGACCTTCAAGTGCCCCCAAAGACAGCGTCAAACGCATCTTCTAAGGTATCTGAAACATGAAAAAATATGTTATACATTTTCCTATGTATGGAAACTTATGGCCCACCCTGTAGATAATGATGAATGGATGAATGGATGGCGGTTTATGACCACATACCTGTAAAATTATTGACATTCCCACCAGCCTCAGCTGTATTTTCTGTTTAGTGTTGATCAGATATTAGCATGCCAACATATTTAACGAAGACAGTCAACTTGCCTTCTAAAATGTCATCTAACAACTACGTTTAGTGAGATTATTGAGGTCGATACAAAGAAAAGAAACTTTAAGTGTAAAAACAGTTAAAATAAAGAGTGATTTTGAAATTTGTCTTCTTGACCAGAATTTGCAGGAAAAAAATGATGTGGGGACGCTTCTCAGCAGCAGGCCCTGGAAGGTTGGTAAAGGAAGAGTGGAACATGAATTCTGAAAAACATCGCCAAAACATGGAGGATAATCTGACCCAAGCATACAGCAAAAGCTCCACAAAAAGGGTTCAAAGACAACAAGGTCAAAGTTCTGGAGTGACCACGTCAACACCCAGATCTCAATCCAATCGAGAATTTGTGGCTGGACTTGAAAGTGCTGTTCTCTCCCAATCCCCAAACAGCTGAGCTGTTTTACAAGGAAGAATGAAGAAGAATCGATGCACACGGCGAACTGAGAAATATCCACACAGAATCAGTGCTGTGATTGCAGTCAAATGTGCATCTACTAAATACTGACCTGAAATGGGTGAATATTTATGCATTGACTTTAACTTTTAGATATTTGACATGATCTTGTAAAAAATTGTCTTCATTTAGATATTAGAGTTTTTTTTTTTGCAAATTCTTGTCAAATAAGCCAGATGATATTTACTATGATTTCATGTATAAAAGCAACAAAAGGATGAAACATCCAAGGGTGCTGAACACTTTTTATAGGCATTGTACACTGACAGTCATTAAAAACTTTGAGACCATATTTTTCAACATAATTTTTATTTTGAAGCCCGAAACTGGATTTTCTTCATATGAATCATTTGTTTAGCATATTGGCATACAGAAACAAAAATCTAAAGTTTCAAGAATGATTTCAAAATAAAGAATTTCACAAAAGAAAACGGCACCTGCCAAACACAAAGTCACAACAGTCAATACCGAGTATGGCCTCCATTTGCTTCGATGCAGGCAGCAATCCGTCGGCGCATGCTTTGGACCAGGCTTCTGATTGTGGGTTGGGAACAGCCCATACGCCTGGCTACATCACTGTAGCTCAAACCGGCCTCCACCATACCCAGTGCCCGGAGACGTTGTTCATGTGATAGACGCGGCATGATGCTGTTCACTGGACTAACAATGGTGGCCTTTTTTGGGCCTTTATATCGGCCTTCAAAACCCATTCTCAAATTGTGCAGATACTCACTGAGTATTGCTTGGTGTGTATTTGGTTCACTTTTGCAAAGTGACCAACCCATGTGCAATGAATCATGACAAAATGACAACTCATCATTATCTCAACTACCAGGGCACTAGATCATCAGTAAATCCACAATGAATAATTACAACCCCCCTACAAGTAGAATTCTGCGTACATTTCTACCTCAAAGTTTCTATTGACTGTCAGTATACATTGTTGTTTACCTTGAGGCCAGGATGCCACTTCTTCTACCAACTAAACATCGGAGCAACGTAATTTTTAAAAATCTATCAACTCAAAAAATTTGTTCATAATTGTTGCAATTAGGCGCACACACACAGAGAGCACTTAAAAATCCTTTCAAATAACATACTAAAGAAACATGTTTTCCCCTTTGGAGGGAAGAGTCACTACAAATCAATGCAAAATTGTTCTTGATGATCTTAATCATACGATGAAACATTTCTATCCTCATGGGAGTGCTCTCTTCTAGGATGACAATGTCCCCATCCACAGGACACGGGGAGTCAGTGTGGTTTGATGAGAATCATACGTATGGCCTTAGTCACCATGCCTGAACCTAACTGAACACCTGGCAGCATTCTCCACCTTCTATCCCAGATGACTTAGGGTGAAAGCAGGAGACACCTGGACAGGTCTATCACAGGGCTACATATAGGGACAAACAGTCACACTCACATTCACACTTATGGAAAATTTAGAATCACCAATTAACCTGAACAGGTTTTTGGACTGTGGGAGGAAGCTGGAGAACCTGGAGCAAACCCACACTTGCACAGGAGAACATGCAAACCCCAGAAAGATACCAGGATGGCCAGGACATGAACCTGGGATTTTCTAGCTGTAAGGTGACCGTGCTGACCACCAAGGCACTGTGCAGTCCATGTTTAAATGCAACTGTCCCAAAGAAACATTACAATCACAGTCTCTTGAACAAAGCATATCTTTATTCTCTTAAACATCAGGTTCTTCAGGTACATAAACAGTCACAAGCACGAACACTTTCAGTCTTTTTTTTTTTCTTTTTTGGACACAGTCAACATACCAAGTGAGCCAAACACATTATATCACCTAATGTGGGATTTTTCACTTTCCGACTTGTGCTGACAGTCATGTTTGTTTCTCATGTAGCTGAGGAAAGAAGAGACTGACCCTTAATTCTGTCACTTCCTGGTTTGTGTTGAGGGCTTGAAAACGAAGGACAACTCACTGATGAACACTCAGACCTCAGTGAACGGTACAGGGTCACTGCATCTCAAATCATCACTTTTTTCCAGCTCGGCCATCTCTGATTTGCGCCAGACTTTAACAGAACAAAATATTGATATTTATAAAAGTGTTTGTGAAACTGTAGCTTGAAATATCAAACCTACTACCAGCGTGTTTTTGTGGTACAATTTATTTATTTGGATGAAACAGTGCATATAATGAATGCACAATCTCATACTAGTTTACACAAGGTTGCAGGAAGTACGTCGGATTTAACAAAAGGCTAATTTCCATTAGCTGTCCCACATGTAATTTCTCATCCCTGCTTAATCAGTTATGAAAGTTGAATGAAAATAGCTTTGATTTCTGTGATTATGCTTTTTTTAAAAAAAAATCTGATTTTTTTGTGTTATTGTGACATGCAGCTACATATGGTTCAGAAAACACAATTTGTTTCAGTTTGAAAAAAAAAATTCTGACAAATCAGAGATAGCGGAGCAGAAAATTCCCGATGATTTGAAATGGAATAACCCTGAAGTGTACTGTAGCTGCCTCACTCAGACATGTACACACCAGTGCTTTGTCCTTCATCCACAATCCCACGTTTTGTGTCAGACACATAAGGACAGCTCTACATGGCTTTTGTTGCCAGTGTTGGCAATGATATATGCATCTGGTTGTCCTCCTCCACCGTGATAGAACAAAGCAGCTGATTCACTAGTTACTCTATGTAAATATATATATATATATATATATATATTCTCAATATATCTATACATTCTATCTATAGAATAAGTCTATATAGCATATATATACTTTTGGTAGGTTTTTTTTTTAAACATTCAGGTACATTCACTTGACCCTGTGATTTTTTTTCTTCATATGAAAAGATAAACACAGACAAATGTTAACCAAGCTACTTGCCATTTTGTAATGGCCTCCCAATCAAGAAACAAGACAGTAAGCATCCCTCAAAATCAGAAGAAGCAAATGTAACAAATGTCTCAGTGCCGGTTCTTTAGGGACCAATCACAAGCATAAACATACTAAAAGACCTCTTTATTAATCTAGAGTATAAAATAGCATATTTTTCTGGACTTGACAACAGTTTATATTAACTCTAGTCAGAGCCTGGGTGCACACAATTCCACAGGTGCATTACATGAGCTGGCAACAACAGGTAGGCAATTCAATGGTTTTAACTGCGTATTTACTAAATCAACAAACGGTATTCTGTCAGTGGTTTAAAAAGCTTAAATGCAAAACTCACTTCTACAATCACTAGTGTGAATAGACCCTTGGCATGTCACAGAATACACATGTTGGCATTAATCAACAAGTCAACAGGATAGAACCTGGCCTACAGAGGACCATACTGATGATAAGCCACATTACGCATGAACACCTATTTTTTCAGAAGGCCACAAGGATGTCACTTGGGTGCTGGTTACAAAAGTGTTCCTTCAGTGGTCCAAGTTGAAACAGGACCCTGATACTGCCCCTTAATCGGACTGTGAGGTGGAAGCGTAAATCATAACTGAAAAGTTAGATTTTCTGCTATATGAGCAGTATTATATCAGAGGATTGTACAGATATTGACTTGTAATGTTCCAAGATCTGTGGATCAGCTGTCAGCCTCTGTAAATGTAGATGTTGTACTCCTATTCATATTTCTCAGTACTTTCAAGATTCATTCCACCCTAATTGAACATTTTATCGTTTTCATACAGAGGCATCTAGCCATGCAGATTTGGTAGTTTCAGTGAGGATGACATCTTTGTACTTTCAAACACCATCTCCATAAACATAGGTGAATGGAACTTGTTTGTGCCACTAAATTACAATTTGTCTGACTGAGGGCATTTGTCGCACCTCATCGCTCTGCTATTTAATCAAGGCTTAAAATGCCCCTATAAATAATAATCCATTTGATTCCTCTGGATAATCCACAGAGGGAATGCCTGGATGTACCAAGAATTAAATAGGTGTCAAAAGCACAAATATGTCTCATGAATGAAGTGAAAATATTGTTCCTCTAACACCCAAGCTTAGCTGACAAAGCTCATTAGACCAGACAGCTTTATTTTCACTCTTCAGTAACTTTTTGTTCAAAGAAATTGCATACAGTGGTGAATAAAATGCAGCAATGAATAAACAGTAATAAAGAAGAGAGAAAAAATGGAGAGATGCTCTAGGCGCTCTTGTGGCTTAAAATTAACTTGTAGTTACAGCAGTTCACCACTAATCCTGTACGTAGTCACTGTCACCAAGGTTCTGGCCTCTACCTATTCCACCTGGAAAAGTGAAAGTTTCATCACTGTTACTGCATTCACAGATGATGCATTTTTAAACTTTAAAAATGTATTTTTTTATGGAGTTCTGCTCCCACAACAAGCACATAAAACCAAATTGCCTCCATGGCTAAACAGACTAAAGGGTGAAATGACCCTTTAACAGTTTTACTGTGTCAGTTAGGTTATAAATTATCCTTAATAACATTTAAATAAGCAGTAGAAAAAAATAATCATCTAATTTCTGACAGGATATTAAATACATAGCTCCAAACAAAATGAAATCCAAAAACAAAACAGTGCAATCAAAGTAACATGACAAATTATACTGTTTATAAAACTGGATTCTCTGACCTAGTGAGAATATCTCCTATGACTTTTAACACAAAGGCCAATTTTCATCATTTGTTTGACATTTTGTTCTTCTTTCTTTTCTCTTTTGGATCAAGTTCAATGTCTCAACTGGTGAAATATGAAACGAGTGCTAAAAGACATAAGAGAAACTCTCTATCCCTGTGCTGCTGATTGTTAGGACTGAGTGTATATGAGGAGGAGCCACAGTGAAGGACTCCATGCCCATCCAAGGGCTAGGCTGGCTAGTGTGGGCTTGGAGCTGGAGTGTCCAGATCCCGGTCTGTCTCACCTTCTTCATGGCCGGTGTAGGAGCTCAGGGCATCCCACAGAAGGCCGGGCTGCTCACAGTGGTGGTGACTTCTCCAGTGCTCCAAAACCACCTCTTTAGTGTCCAACACCTCGCTGCAAAGCACACAGTTAAAGGCTGTACCTGCTGCAAGGACCCCGAAGCCTCCACTGCTATCTGGAGATGAGAGGATGCTGCTATCCTCCCCCTCCCTTCCACAGCGGTGGGACATGATGTGCCTCTTCAGCTTGGAGAAGGAAAAGAACTCTTCATCACAACTGCCGCACTTCACCAGATTACGTTTCTCGTTTAACTGTCGCCAATAGTGGGCAGCATGCTTCACGAGCTCGTTCTCAGCCTCACGGCCCCCTCGTAAGGGTTGGCTGTCGTGAAGTCGAATGTGGACCTCCTCCCCGTGCACATACAGCAAATGCATCTTCATGTCGGCAAAGGTGGGAGTGATGGCCTGGCAGCGGCCACATTTAATTTGCAACTCCACAGGATCTTCTCGATCTTGTTCATCAGATGGCTCTGGTGAGTTCGGCCTAGTGAGGAAAATAAGAAATAAAAATTATTGATAACTTGCTATGACTGTTTGGATACAGTTGTTAGGTAGTTGTAAGCTAGTTATCACAATCCATAATAGTCTCACCCCTCCACAGACAGGTCATCCTCATGATGGCTGATTGATGGCTCCACGGTCAACACCACCTTGTGGACCTCTCTCAGATGACTGAAATACACCCCCACATATCCAAAGGCCTTCTCGCAGAACTCACAGCATAAAGACCGACGTGGTCTTACCTCAGAGTGGTGAAGCTTCATGTGGGTGCTCAAGCTGCCTGAGTGAGCGTATGCTTTGCGGCACACGGGGCAAATGTAGGGCCGACTGTTGGTGTGGCTGTTCATGTGGCTCTGGAGGTGATGTTTGAACTGGAAACAGCGGTTGCAGGTGGGGCAACGGTGGAGCGGTCGGCTTCCTATGAACACTCTTGAGTGGGAGCCACCTCTCAGGTGGAGGGTTACAGGGGCTGGCTGGTCCAGGGCCTTGGTTGTGGCAGTAGTAGGAAGCTGACGACCAAGCATAAGTTCCTGCTCTTGGCCATCTGGGGTAATAGCAGGCATACTAACCAGCTGGGGAACTGTCTCCATAACCAACATGGGCTTGGGTCGGATGCTGCGGTACTTCTTTGAAATATCAACTTCCTTTTGTTTGGAACCTGGAACAACGGCTGGTGGTTTCTCAGGAACCCTTCTACGGAAGAAAGACAAGGACCTCTTCTTTCGGGCCTCAAAGGCTAAGATGTCTTCCATTGTCTTTCTCTTCCTTCCTCTCTTCTTGCCAGGTGGTTTCTGGTGGATTCCCAGAACAGGCATGAGTGTGGTCTTGGCCGGGGGCTGTAAAGTGGATTTTTGCACCTGGTTGTTACTCAAGGCTGCAGCTGTCTCGAGAGTCTTGGACGTAGCATCTAAAGGGCTGGTGAGTCCTGGCTGGCTGGAGGAACTTTTTTTCTCTGGGGACAAATTGTTGGGCTTGGCAGCTGGGATGAGGGTGGTCTTCATTTTAGAGTAGGGCAGGATGGGAAGTTTCCCCTTAGGTGGAGATGGGATAATCTGGATTGCTTTACTGAAGATAGCTGGGGACAGGACAGTGATACTACTCTGGGGTTGGGCTGCAGCTGGTTTTGACTGGCACAGCCTCACTGTAGTTCTATTTTCCTCGGGAGATTTACCTGGAGAGCTTTTAACAGCAGCAGGGGGATACTGAAGGTTCTGAATAAGGCCAGTTGTAGCAGTTTGCTCACAGCCATCTGGCACTCGCTCCAACTGAGAACCCTGATAGAGGACAGCATTGTCTGGTAGAAGCGCAGTGACTGAGATGTCAGAGGAGGCTGGGTCAATGACAATTACCTGCTCTGAAGGGTCCTCTTTGGGCCCGGGGGATTCCTTTGTGTGCTTGGTCTCTTGAGGTTTCTTCTTCATTGACGCTGATGCTTGACTCACCAATGACTTGGTCTGCGCTGTCACCGAAACCTTAGGGGCTGTTTTCACCCTGACGGCGAGTGGTGGAGATTTGACCTTATCTGTGGTCCCCTTGCTTCTCACTGGCTGGTACCTGGGAATGGGTAACTTCAGGTTTTTCTGGACTGAATGGGCTTGCTGTTGTGGTGTCTGGGAGGAGACTGAAGGGGGCAGTGCCACCAGCGAGAATGTGCCATCTTGACCTGCTATTTGCATCAGTGCATAGTTTTGGGTGGGCACGATGATTGATTTGGGGCTGGAGGCGGTGGTAGCCTCAGGGAGGGCACACTGAGGCTGGCAGGACATTACTGCAGGGGAGGGGGACGGCACCACAGCCGGGGCCTTAGGGGCAATACTCCGGAACTGAAGGCTCTTCATCTGATAGGCTGGACTCACTTTCTACCAACTGAAACACAAGCACAAAATAAACATGTATATCAGTGATGGCACAGAGGCTACTCAACCTTTTCCTGTTTAACATAACCCTTAAAACCCTAACCTTCAAGCTTCAAGTTTCCATGTCAACATAGCACATTGTGTTTGTCTGCAGGGCTAAAGCTGTGCAATCTAACATATTTAATAACTGAGATAGCTACATGAGTTGTTGCTCTTGTTTGAAGCTGCCAAGATCATTAATATAAATGTGACCTCTTTGCACAAAGTCTGCTTTTATATGGTGCCATTATTCCACAACTCAGGCAGGACAGAGGCAGACATACACTGTCAAAGATACAGGCATTTTCACAAGTGTGACAAGCTGTCCTATTACCCATATCTCTCTGGTCCCAAACAGCAGACTGTCTCTCCCTCAGGCTAAGAACAGACTGCCCCCTTTGATATAGGCTCAGCATGCAGCCGTGGTACATGCTGAGGATCTGCAGGGTGCTCCTTGTAGCCCCCTCACTTCCTGGAAGGATCAGGCAGTAGAGCGTGAAAGCTGCCCAATGGCAGGATCTTTACCAGATGAAGAGGGACTCCCCTCTCATCTCCCCTTCCACTGACCAGCACTGCGGCTGGCTGAAGGCAGCGAGGATGCCCCTGATAGAAGCCCTGGATTTACTTTATCATCCCTTGTTCACAAATAACATTTCATGGTTGCCTAGTGGGAACGAGGCTTTTCCACACTGGGTTTCGCCTTTCTGACTGTGTTGATACAAAATACTGCTGAACTCTATGGGGAAACTATAACCTCAGAGTGAGGTTTTAAACAAGTCTTTATTATCTCAATCTACCGTACAGTTTCCATCTATCAATCAAAAGCCACAGGTATGGCTTTAAAAACAAAGGCAAAATTCCCTTCATTTATATCAATACTGTATCTTTATATCAAAAGGAGGGAAAGATTACAGAGGAATGCTTCAAAGGGCCTAATTGTAAACAGACCCCGAGTTTTGAATTTCACTTTATGACCTGACTTTCAATAGCAGCGTTTGATGCAGGCAACGTTCCAACTCCACTGCAATACTAATCAGCACAAAGTGCAACAATCTGGAGGTGTTGCAAAAGGAAAATATTCAACAAAATCATTTCTCTATACAAAAAACCTCCTCTGTATTCACTTTCAAAGCAAGGAGCTTTATACATTCAAGAGAAGAGAGGAAAAGGGAAAAACTGCAAAGGGCATATTGTTTAACAGCTGGAAGTGTTTCTGTGCGGAGAGATTATTTATACAGTACCCCTACCGCATTACGACTCCATAAAACTGGAGATATTCCTCCTCTGTGTGGATAGTTGATTCCAGTTTGACTGTGACTTTGGCTCAACACAGAGTGGAATAAAATTGTGGGTGCCTCTGGCTGTTTAATGCAGGTATAGAAAGTGGCAGGATGGGGTTGTCAGTGCAGTCAGTGTAGAGGAAGAAGCACTGAGCAAACATATAGCCTGCCCTTACAATTTTTCTCATTAACCCTCTAAACCCCAAACCATCCTGGCAGGTTTAAAATGCATGTTATCTTCAAAAACTTACCACAATTACAGAAGCAGAAAGAATGGTCAAATTTTCAACTTCTTGAACTAATTACCTGTGGCAGACAGTGTAACCAACTGCAAGCTTAAAATTGGCATATTTAGTCAAAGTAATCAATTTTTCTACATCTTACACTGAACAAAAATATAAACGCAACACTTTTGTTTTTGCTCCCATTTTTTATGAGATGAACTCAAAGATCTAAAACTTTTTCCACATACAAAATATCACCATTTCTCTAAAATATTGTTCACAAATCTGTCTAAATCTGTGATAGTGAGCACTTCTCCTTTGCTGAGATAATCCATCCCACCTCACAGGTGTTCCATATCAAGATGCTGATTAGACACCATGATTAGTGCACAGGTGTGCCTTAGACTGCCCACAATAAAAGGCCACTCTGAAAGGTGCAGTTTTATCACACAGCACAATGCCACAGATGTGGCAAGATTTGAGGGAGCGTGCAATTGGCATGCTGACAGCAGGAATGTCAACCAGAGCTGTTGCTCGTGTATTGAATGTTCATTTCTCTACCATAAGCCGTCTCCAAAGGCGTTTCAGAGAATTTGGCAGTACATTCAACCAGCCTCACAACCACAGACCACGTGTAACCACACCAGCCCAGGACCTCCACATCCAGCATGTTCACCTCCAAGATGGTCTGAGACCAGCCACTTGGACAGCTCCTGAAACAATGGGTTTGCATAACCAAAGAATTTCTGCACAAACTGTCAGAAACCGTCACAGGGAAGCTCATCTGCAAGCTCGTCGCCCTCATTGGGGTCTCCACCTGACTCCAGTTTGTCGTCGTAACCGACTTGAGTGGGAAAATGCTCACATTCGATGGCGTCTGGCACGTTGGAGAGGTGTTCTCTTCACGGATGAATCCCGGTTTACACTGTTCAGGGCAGATGGCAGACAGCGTGTGTGGCGTCGTGTGGGTGAGCGGTTTTCTGATGTCAGTGTTGTGGATGGAGTGGCCTATGGTGGCGGTGGGGTTATGGTATGGGCAGGCGTCTGTTATGGACGAAGAACACAGGTGCATTTTATTGATGGCATTTTGAATGCACAGAGATAACGTGACGAGATCCTGAGGCCCATTGTTGTGCCATACATCCAAGAACATCACCTCATGTTGCAGCAGGATAATGCACGGCCCCATGTTGCAAGGATCTGTACACAATTCTTGGAAGCTGAAAACGTCTCAGTTCTTGCATGGCCAGCATACTCACCAGACATGTCACCCATTGAGCATGTTTGGGATGCTCTGGATCGGCGTATACGACACCATGTACCAGTTCCCATCAATATCCAGCAACTTCGCACAGCCATTGAAGAGGAGTGGACCCCCCCCCCCCCCCCCCCCGAATAAAACAAAACTGCACCTTTCAGAGTGGCCTTTTATTGTGGACAGTCTCAGGCACACCTGTGCACTAATCACGGTGTCTAATCAGCATCTTGATATGGCACACCTGTGAGGTGGGATGGATTATCTCAGCAAAGGAGAAATGCTCACTATCACAGATTTAGACAGATTTGTGAACAATATTTTAGAGAAATGGTGATATCGTGTATGTGGAAAAAGTTTCAGATCTTTGAGTTCATCTCATAAAAAATGGGAGCAAAAACAAAAGTGTTGCATTTATATTTTTGTTGAGTGTATATAAAAAAATTGAACATGGAGTCAAGAGCAATCCAATTTCAATCAAGATTCAGGGACATTTTTTAACTTCAGGCCATGTTTACACAGAGCAGATACAGGTCTAGAAACAAACTGGAAACGTGTAGTAAAATATCTCGGCACATGGTGCCTCTATTGTGTTTACAGTATGGTAAAGTCCAAAAGAAACTTTTAGAACAAATATTTTAAGAAATTAAAATTTCATTTATTTCTTTGTGCAAAATAATTGTTATACTGCACCGAGAGCTGTCTTTACTCCCAGCCATGGTTGTGCTGTTTCCATAGACTATACTTTGCAGTGAAACACAAATCCACAGTGAGTGAAAATCTGAAAAAATGTGACAGGAACAAACAATACACAAACACAGCTTGAGGCTCACAGAGTTACATGCAAATATATTAAACAAGATGAAAGCATTTAATTTGCCCATATTTGTTGTTTAAATCTTGTGGTGTTCTGGATTGGCAGTATTTTTACAACACTCTGTACACCGATGTGTTCACACAAACAGACCGACACCACGATGACAAGCATGTGGCAGGAGGAAGTAGTGAGGGAAAGGAACAGGAGGAGGTCGACAGCAGATTAAAATACTTTGTCGCATAGGATTTCATAATGATGACAAATCAACTTGTTTTTGTAAAATGATTTATCCTTGGGCATATGTAGCCATGTACAAAAAGGAGAATCGTTAATAACCCATGAGGAGCAAAAGAAAATGCTTTACAAGCAGTAACCTTCACTTTCTATAATAATAATAACTTTATTTGTACAGCACCTGTCAGAAGAACATTCACAAAGTGCTTTGACAGGTAGAACACAGTGATAAAAGAGAAATAAAAGAGAACTTTACATTAAGGCAAGTCTATAAAAGTGGGTTTAAATCAGTGATTTAGAAGAATCTACTGAATGGGCGAGCCTTATCTCCTCAGGCAGGTCATTCCAAAGCCGTGGGGTCCTGATGGAGAAGTCAAGGTCATCCTTGACTTCTCCATCAGGATCCATCAGGATTTTAGCCTCAACTTTGGAACAACTAGGAGGGACCCACCCAGGGATCTAAGGCTGCGTGAGGGGACGTACGGGGTTAGCATGTCTAAAATATAGCCAGCGGCAAGGCCCTGGTAAGCTTTAAAAGTGATCATTATCACTTAAAAAAAAATCATTATCACTGATAATGAAATTTATCTGTGAAGTAATTTTTTCTTGCTTTCTTTTCTGGTCCTACGTCATTGAAAGATGTAAACAGGATCACAAGTCTTAAGCCAGCTAGCAGCTCCGTAACATGCTCACAATGACAAGAGTATTAATCAAAAGTTCATCCTGTAATGTTTATCACAGACGTTATTAGAATTTAGCATCCTAGCATAGCAACGCTCACTTATCAGCCCCAAACACAAAGCACAGGGCTGACAGGAATATCATTTGTTTTGCTAGTAGTTGGTCAACTTTAAGTATTGGACACATTAAGGTTTGACCAGTAGAGGGAGCTAAATAAAAAGTCAGAAGATCACAAAAGTTATGACAATTCATCTTCGTGTAACAATGAAAAAGTGTAACACACTCAATCGTAGTAAAACATTATACAGTGGCCACTCTATATGAAATATCTGGGGATCACCAAAGTGATTAGGATTCATCATTCAGAAACAATTAATGTCTGAAGACAATGTTGTTCAGACAAAGTCAGTTGATATTTTTCACAAGTTAACAGGTTGAACTTCCGTTGCCACAACACAAAAAGTGAGTAAGTGGGATAAACAACGTTATTAAGATTCATTCTCTGAGGACAGTGAAAGTGCACAAAGTGAATTTTGTCCAATCTGAAGAATAGTTTCATCGAAGGTGCCTATGGTAAACAACAGGTCAGGCAATTACCAAAGTCAGTTGTATCCATCCTTTGAAGACAAAAAATAGCTGCTAAGATATTACAATTAGAACAAAATTGGTTGACTGACTGACTCGTCAACATTTCCATCCTTACACCACAACGTAAGAGCAGCTGAAAGGTAATCGGGATAAGAAATGCACAGGCAAACCTTTTGGATGGAACAAAACTGCCTTGAGCCCAGACTACTGCCCTGTTGTAAAGCAAACCATTTCAGAACTATGACAAAAGCATTCAGTTATCACAGACTGCTCAGATTGTCACACTCCGATTATAAGACAGCTAAACAATAGGCAGAAAAAGCTTCTAAGAAAAACTGTATCTGTAACTGATTCTTCAACATCTGGTATTTTCAGTACAGACAAGCATGGATCTTCAGAGGCCCTACAGTCTCCACATGCACTCTGAGCTGTACCACAGCAAGCATGCTGATACAACAGGTGAGTGTCGGTGATGATGACATGGCCTCAGGCCACGTTTAGTTCTTCACTACAGTGACTGGATCAGTGACATAGTTTCCTTCACTGGTGTAGGTCAAGCAATATTAATATTTGAAAAAACACTCTGGGCTACTTTCATATCTCCCTGTGTTTCGGCTCTCCTTCCCCTTCCATCCTGTCTTTACATTATTCCTCTGTGTGTGTGTGTGTGTGTGTGTGTGTGTGTCTCTGCTCTTTTCGTACTTTGATTCACATTTTGGGATGCTCCTCTTGGCGTGTGCCTCTGTCTGCATAACTAACAATATGACAACTCTCTCCGTATGCAGTTTACCCACATGGGAGAGGGTAGAGCAAAATAAGGAAATATATGAGAGAAGAAAGTGGAGCAGGCAATGGTCTGCTCACTTGTTGATGTAGCAGTAGTGGTCAACTTGCCCTGTAATCATTCTCTAGTCTCCTCAGGTGGTTCAAGCACTAACAGAAAAGAAACACAGTGGAAAAAAGCCAGAGTCACAAATACTTATGAGCCAAACCTGTAAACCTTTGTCAGTTATCGATGATCTGAAAACAGCTGGGAGGACAGAAGAGACACTACAGTCAAAGGCAGACATAAACCCAAAGATAGAATTATATTTGGACACTAACTTCATATTGACTTCCTCCATTATGCATTTTGAATATATTTAAAACAAGAATTTGAGTTCACTTAGTAGCTACACGAGGAGTTTGTCCGCCATCCATTAAAAAACAACAAAATGTTGCAGTGGTTAAAAAAGTTACAATTTTTCTTTAGATAAAGAACTATGAGAGAGGTCAATGCCATTTTGAGTATTTGTCAAAGTCACACAAACGAATGCCCTTTACAGAAAGATTTCAGACCCCTTCACATACTGCTTGATACACGTAAAGAGCATGGCTACCACAATGTTTTATCCATTATGCTATTAGGCACCATAATAAGTCGCACCTGGTTTATGTGTGATGTAGTTTGTGGAGTTCATGCCAAACACATATTTAACTATAAAATTGTAGTTTAGCACAAAAAACAAACAAAAAATAGTACTTGACACATATCCCTTACTTGACATTTCACAAGGAAGTGAGATTTGTGACTGCAGACATCATACTAAGAACTGAAAAGCCAACTCTAGGTATGCTGCTGTAAGTCTTTTACTTAGTCTTACAATCTGTCTATCCATTCCACCATAAGGGTCTAATTGACTAAATGACAAGTGGTCAGAGCAGTTCTTTGTCACCTTCCGGGCAAAGGTCTTTCTTGTGCGATTATGGAATCTGCCTTGATAGTGAGCTCTCTTTCCTCCTCCCTAAACTCTAGGAAAAACACTGACTAAACTGTGGATCTTAACTTATACTCCCCTTGGAATATTCAAAGCTTTAGAATTGTTTTTCTGCCCTTGCCAAGATAAATTCATCAGCAGAATTTGACTTCAAAGATCTATAGAGACACAAGAATGTCCTGACTACATGTCGAGTCAATTAAACTTGCTTCCAATAAGGGATTAGAAGGGGCAGAATCCCTAGGACATTAAATCAAAATTGGGACACTTCAATACAGCTCAAATCAGAGTGGCACAACAAATGATCTAAATACTAGAGGTCGACTGACATGGGTTATTCAGGGCTGGATACTTGTGGGTAATCAAAGAGACCAGCAACTGATATTTGGAAACAATATGCAATAAAAATAAAAATCCTACTGTCACCATTTAGCACAACACAAACTTTGTTGTAATGCCTTTATTTATGTTTCTCTTTCTTTAGTAAAAGGGAATTTTTTAATGTTTATCCTCAATCAGATAGAACTATGGAGAGGACATTGCTCAAGACCACTGAGTGGTGATCACAGATAGAAAGTCAGTTGCATCATAGCCAAAGTAGCACACTTTAACTTCAAGGAATCTTTTTTTAAAAAAAACAAAAACAAAACAGTATTGATAATCAAGACAAATGGTAAGTATCCAATTAGAAAATCTGCCTGGTTATCAAGTCGTCAATCCCTAGTAAACGCTTTGACTTTTATCTAATTAGAAAAGACATGTTTGCTTTGTAATTATGGGTGGTTGTAGACAAATGGGCAAAAAGTTTATGTAACTATTTTAAAGTAAAAGTCTGAATACTTTCCAAACACACTGCAATTCCCCAACACAAATTGATCAACATGGCTTAGAGAACAGTTACCTGAAAAATTTTGTAAGTAAAAACCTGTCATTTTAAATGTCACCATGACCTGCTACGACCATGTCTTAACTTGGAAAGAATAACCCAACAAGGCTAGTGGAGAAATACACAGGGAGGCCACAGATGCTACTCAATCTGCTGCTGGATTTGAAACGCCAACCACTCTAATCTGAGTGGGGTCAGAGATCAGGGCTAGGGTGCAAAAGTCTGGTTTCTGAAGAGAATGTAAGAGACTGAGGAGGAAAAAGAAGAAAAAGGGTGCTTGTGTGTGTAGAGAGGGAGTGATCCACAGAGACAGATTATCAGGTAAAGCCAGAGGGGTGAGAGGTGAGAATCTGCTGTTTATGCTAGAAACAGGTCAGGGTTGAGCAGGAGGGCAGTGTGGGGATGGGCCAGGCATCCACCTGGAATGGAATGGAATGGTATGAAGCGAACTGCAGAAGCTACACTCACACACACACACACACATACACACACAAAAACTTTCAAACCTGGAGCTGGGTCACATGATGAGGCGATCCAGCCAAGACTGATAGGCTGACCAGTCAAAACAACCTACCTATTGTTAGTCAGTAATGCAATTTAGTGTGAGGTGAAAGCGCCGCTCTGTGAAATGTCAAAACACGGTGAGCAGCGTGTTTGGGTAGCATCCCTGGTGCATTCTCTGATTCCGCTTTGCCTCGCTTTTAGCCAAGTACTGTTTAAACTGCAGAGTCCAGCAGTTTGTTTCCCTTATATGCAGACAGTGGCCTGGACCCAAATACAAAACAACCAAGGCAGTTTTTCATAAAGCTAAACTGAAAACACATTCTCATGTGAAAATGTAGCAAACAATAAGAAAAGTGAGGTTGTTTCTTTTTCTCATGTATTTAGTTAAAAAAAAAAAACATATCTAAAGTGTTTTGACGAAAGCAGAGCAGAGTAGTGTGAGGTTTGTTATCTTCCTTGTAGGTGAGAGCAACGCTCATCTGGGACTCACAGATAGAGCCTGGAGAGGGAGGGGGTCTGGAATGAAGTGTCTGTGTGTGTATGTGGGAGGGAGGGCTAAAAACCCAGCAGAGGCCAAGCTCCCCCAGGTTTTACCCCAGATGAAAGGCCAGAATCTGGGCTAGATAAGAGGGCAGATCACGGGGGGTCGGGGCCAGCCGGCTGTGAGAAGCCATGTCCAGCGGCCATCTTTCACCGGCCTCCTCCCTCTTGCTCACTCTTACACTCTTCCAAACACATATACACAGCATGTGGGATTAGTAAATGTGAGAGAGGCAGTTAAAAAGGTAAGAATTTTCTCTCTGGGCTTTTTTTAGCCATTTATTAAAACACAATAAAGGAACACACTGTGAATCTTGCAGTCCAAGAGGAAATTAGATCATTCCAATTTTTTCTTCATGAGTGAATTTAAGAGTTATCTGAGCTCGATTGCTTCTTCCTGCATGCATGCTAACTGCTCATCTTTGCTCTTCATCTTAAGGTGGATGTGTATATAAATGTGCGTGTGCATTCGTGTGTGTGTGTGTGTCTGCATGCAGGGGACTTAGGGTCTGGAGTGAAAGCGGTCATGGGGAAAATGAAATCAGTGTTTGCAGAGGTCCTTGTTTCATCCCAGAGTGCTACTGAATGAGAGACCTAAGGAGTGCACACACACACACACACACACACACACACACACACACACACACACACACACACACACACACACACACACACACACACACACACACACACACACACACACACACGAGAAAATTACATCACTATATGGTATTCACTGCATGCACAAAAATACACACACAGAGGCACACACACAACCATATGTCATCCACTGTCACCTGAGCAAATCAATGCAGGGGAGAAATCCATTCCAATTAGGATCCAGCTGCTCTGTCCTGCATGTGGATGTAGATTAATCAATATAGAAATCCCACTGCTAACCTGCTATTCCTTGTATAGAATGAATCTGAGACTCTGGATGTTTTGCTTTTATTGACTTACATCTTAAGAATAAGGAAATAAATATACTAATGACTTTGATTTGTATCTAAACTATTTTCAAGGGAAAATATTCCAAAGCAAGGCAAAAAAACATTCACTTCATAGCCAGTGGTCACTACAGAGAAGCAGGACCCTCAATAAAAACCGAGGCTCTGCCCTTTGAAGGCAGGATGCTGTAAACCCCCGACAACCGTCGACCTCTGACCTGATGTCCAACAAGGCCATGTGTCATCCCCTGGAAAGCTGTAACATCCTCAATCATCCGTGTTCACAGATGAACCAAATGAACACATGACCCCCCCATTCCCCCCACCACACACACACACACACACACACACACACACACACACACACACACACACACACACACACACACACACACACACACACACACACACACACACACACACACACACACACACACACACACACACACACAGTCACGTGCACACAGATGACATGGCTGCCGGCTCAGAGCTGAGTGGCGTCGATGTGGAGTGGAGGTGACAGCAGTGTGTCCGAGTGTGTGCAGGCGGGTATGGGTGTGTGTTCAAGGTCTCAAGTGTTAATGCACCTCCCCACCACCACCACCCACCACCCCACACCCCCACCACCATGTTAGCCATCCAGACTTTGCTCAACACTAAACCTTTACCTGACCTTTCCCTCAGCTGTGACATTTGGACCCTTCTGAATAGGTCAAACAGCACTAAAGAGTGGTGGAAAAATGGAGCGGAGCTGGAGGAGAAAAAGAAACGAGCAATGAGAGCTGTCAAAATTCAGAGTGAGGAGATGACAAGGAGTGTTTCTAGACACTGATAAGACAGAAAAACTTGAATGATTGAAATTTCCACAATTCTAACTTGTTGCAGGAGGAGCTAGTTTGGACCCTTTTAGCTGTTAAGTTTGCCATTTGTGACTGAAGTCTTTGGTTATATGCAGCAACAGGGCATCATTCAGGGAAAGGCTTGGCAATTTAAAATGCTCAACTGCTGCATTGAAGTCTGTGAAAAAGTACTTGCAGTGACAGATACTTTGTTTCATAAATGTGCAGAGTCACTGATGTCAGGAAGTTGCTGTGAGCTCATTTTGCCTAGCGACCAACAGGAACAGGGTGGGAAATGACGACACTTTGGTATGATGGTACAGGAGGAGATAACAGACAAAAACAAGGATACTAGTGGATGTGTGACAGGACGTTGTCTTCTGTGTCAGTGCGGAAGCAGATAAACATGTGTTGAACTCAAAAATAAGGATTGTAAGATGGGCCAGGAAACAAACATGGACTTAACAGGCAATATGTGTCCTTCTTTATGCCGACACCTCTGTACACACAAGAACACTAGATGGCCACCTACAAGGTTACTGTGAAACTAGATACTTAATAGCTCTTTCTATTTCCTTTGCTGCATTTTAATACACAACTTATACAAAATGGTATTCCGGGAAATAAAATAATGAGTATTGACCAGGGTTTCCTCTACATGTAATTGATTGTGGCGCACCGCCACGGCAAAATAAAAGCCGCCACACCTTCAGAATAATGTTTTTTTTACCTTGTTTTTATGTTGTTTTATGTTTATATTAATGACGATTATTGTATTAAATGTGATTTCGGCACAAAACGTGGTGTTTTTCGTGAAATGTGAGGCTACGCTGCAAATAGCCTACCCTTATTTTGAAAAACCAACACCAGAACACCGGAGTCACTGCCTGGCACCTGCCTCTTCAACTGCTGCACGCGAAATGCGAAGAGAGTAGAGACAACAGTCCGACGTGGAGGGAGAGAAAAGGGTGAAAGAAAGGTACGTAAACTAGGTTGTATTTGATACAGTTTTTTTTCAAACCAGTGAAAACGAAATATAGATGGATTAGGCTACAGAAAAAATCCTGAGTCGTGATAAATGTGTTATTCATTGTTTAATATAGGATACGCATTATCATTATTTCAGAGAGATTCTTATTTTTATTTTTATTTTATTTTTGTACCAATGACACTTGTTAAAGAGAGATTAATCTAGGCCTAATAAAGCATGTCGAGTCTTTGGTTATACAGTAGAGAGATAATATTTTGTTGTAGATTATTTTTTAACTGTAAAATTAAATTTTCTGTTGATAGAGGAAACCCGTTACGTTTCAGATAGACATTTTGAACAGCACAACATAACGTTAGCGTAGGTCATGCCCAGGTAATTTTCTGCCATGACTCTTTTCTGGTCACATTTTCAGATGAGTATATTAAACTATTTTCTCAAGAAGAGAAAGGTTCCAGAGGAAGAGACTCAGGTAACCTTACAAGCTCAATGTTCTTGAGACTTTTGTCATGATGCAATTCCCTCAAGTCAATAGAAATGATAATGAGGAGACAGAAGGGCACAGCTGTATACAGTTCTGCTACAGCCTTTTACTTTTTGCCTCTTTGTTTACTGTTGTTGCCACAGCACTAGGATAAAGCAAAGGCACAAGCTCTGTGGCACTGGCAGATTGACGCCTCTTCTAGATGCTGCTTTAATTTGTCATTGTGTTTGTTGTTACTGCAAAATAGTCTTTTCAGTTATTATTTTCAATTAATGTACTGGAAACCTGATAATAAATAATGTATTTAGAAAAACATTCAGTTTGAAATAGTCATATTTCACATTTCAAAATTTGTCGTCGTCACCCCCCCCCGTCTTCCACTCGGGCAGACCTCCCCCACAGTTTAAAAAAATCCTGGAGGAAACCCTGTTGACCTTAAGACTTACAGGCGGCTTAGAACTAGGAATGTCTCAATCCTAACCCTTAAATTGGGATCTGGACCCATTGTGCCAATCTTTGACTTAATTGTTTCGACATGAACCTAAGCCTGATCCTTTATTTACATCTGCTGTCACACAGACGTAATTTAAAAAAAAAACAATTCCTAATGCATATAGCTGTGTCTATTTATGTTATAACCGATTCATTTATATTACAAATTGAGTACAATGGACATTTAGCCTGTGTTGACATCACTATTTTGGGCCATGAACACATTATATGGGCCACAAAGGCAGCTGTAACATATGCCACAGGGATACAAAATGCGATGCTGGGTAATCTCAGCTGGATTTAAACATATGTATGTTGGCTGAAGGTCATGAAGTGTCACAGAATGTCATGGTCTTGGGGTTACCCTGTTGAGTTCATAGCTTTTGAAAATGTCAAAGAATGACATAATTTAAATGGCCAATTTCCTGTTGTGTTTTGGGCATAGATGCCAATTACATTTTTGTGTGACGTGACGAGTTACACATGCCAAATTTCATAGTTCTACGTGACACGTACTGGCTGCAGTTCCTGTTTGAAATTTTCCAGGTGGCACTATTGAGCCATTTTGTCACATACATGTGCAATTCCCCTACAATATAAAATTGTTCGCCAGTTCTGATGTCTGTGGCAATTTTGGCGAGTGTTTGAGCATTTCTAACCCTGACAAAAGTACTCTGTCACGGCAACGATTCGCTGCCACGGCAACAGCGTTTTATGGATCATCAAAATCTTCACACTGTGGCATCGTCAAGGCGTGAAGACTGAGATGACCAATTTCCAGAATGATAGGACAAGGTTTCAGGCAATGGACCGTTCAAATGTAATGACAATAACTCACTGTTACCAATAGGCAGCCCTATGAGTATTTCTAAATTTATGACTGTGGATGTGTTCAGACCCAAACTGTTGTTCATCAAATGAAGTTTGGTCCAGATTGGATCATGTACAGCTGAGACATAAATAGTAAAATTTTCATTGCGAAACATTGAAATTTGGCACACCACCACAGACACGCCTTTTGAGGATGAGTCACCATTTTCACTGTGAATCATCACCAATGTCTTAAGGCTTACATCACCACATTTGTGATGAATATGGGCAACGAGCTAACAACAGTACATCAAAGTGTAAAAAAAATAGCATTTCCTGTTGCCAGCAGGTGACGCTAAGATTGTGAATGTATTTCATCACATGGAGGTGATCAGGCCAGGACACTGATCATACATGTAAAGTTTGAGGCAGATTGGAGCTGTTCAGGGCATTTACACTGCACCTGATGTTTTATGGCGAAGGATCAAACTTCGACAGGCCGCCATGGCCATGCCCTTTGAGGAACACTTTGTTAACTTTTGATCATTAAGTCCTGTTGTATGCACTGGCCAAATGTGAGGTGATTTGAAGCTACACCCATTGAATTTATAGCTCTTGAAATTGAGCAAAAATCATCACATTTCAAACAGTCAATTCAAAATGGTGGACTTCTTGTTGTGTTTTGGATATGGATGCTGCTGACTTGTTTTGTTCAGCCTGATGGCCTGCATATGCCTACCAAATTTGGTAGCTGTAGGTGAAATGTGCTGCCTGTAATAGATGCTACAAATTTTCCAGGTGGTGCTATGAGCGTTTGACTCACACTTACGCAAGCCCCCTAAGATAGAAAATGTTTCGCCTGTCCTGATGTGTGTGCAGAGTTTCAGGCATTTTTGAGTGTTTCTAGGCCGCCAAATTGGACTTTCAAAAAAATGCGAAAACAATTCACAGTCGGGTTACAATAGGGTCTGAGCACCATCCTCATAGAGCTCTATGGTAAAAAGCCTAACTTTACAGGAAAAATGAAAATGAATGACCTGGTACAAAAACTATTTTGACCTCTATAATAAATTTCCTAGTTCATGAAAGGTGTACAGGGGACAAACATTTCTAAAAAATTAACTTGTATAAATGGTATTAAGACCTACATTTATGCATTATAAAAGGAATGTCTGCTTTGAGTGACAAGTGTATGCTGTCATGACACAGTTCATTGAGCATCTTAGCTCCATTCATGCTTCAGCTCTTTGCTCATTTTTAGATTCATGCCATTCAGTAAACCTATAGGTGACATCATTGAGGATTTATCCACTTTTATATGCAGGAAGTGAATGCATGACAGCTTTAAACTTCTTCCGAAAGGTTTCTTTTTCATTCTAATCTACGTCATTTTTCTTTTAGCTGTTCACCATTAATACCGTTGAGGAGAGACTGCCCAGGTTGTAGGATTCATTGCATTTTACCTTCAGACTTGAGTGGATGACACGTTGTACGGCATAGATCATTTGAAACATACTGAGCCCTCATATCTCATTGGTGATCATTAGCAGATGTATGATATGAGATGTAGGGCACACGACATGAGAGACACAGCTGCAACATGTAGCACGGCTACAATAAAATATGCTGTGCACAAAGGTTGTACAATCACAGGATCTAGTGAATACACAAATGATTAAACCTGCACTGTCTGCAGACGTAATCGACAGGGCCTGTCCATTACTATCTAGCTCTTTCCTCCTCCTTCGTCCTTCATTTATTAATCTGCCTCTTCATCTTTGTGAGATGTACAGTGCGTGGCATATTAGTGCACATATATTCACAAGTAGAAAACCTGCTCAGACACACAAACACTCCCACAGATGAATATTGCAACATATTTTTGTTCAGCCTCGACTGGGACACTAAGAAAACACCTGCGCTCCCAGTCCCACCTTAATGATCACTCAATGCAATGGGAGAACTTTAATGGGGGCCCTGGAAGGAAGGAAGGAAGGAAGGAAGCTGCCAGCTTGCTAATTTTAGGCACTCTGCATCTCAGATGAAACGCTGGAAAAAGCAGAGAGGAGGCGTGGAGAGGCGGGAAAGTTCTCTGTTTCTCACTTTCTCGACTTTCTGCATCATGTCTTTCTAACTATCATTACCCCCTGCATCCGGTATGAGAGAGTCTCATAGCTCTTTGATTCTCTGAATCATTTCTCCCTCTCTTCCTGTTCCCAGCTTTCTCTGTCTCTTTCTCCCTTTTTCCTCCTCTCTCTTTCATTCTCACCTCCCTCCCCTTCTGACGGTACCTGAGTAAATAAACAGTGTTGTGTGGGATGCTAATTAGAGCAGGTTCAGGGACGTGATGAGCCCAGAGACAGATAAACAGCAAGGTAGGGAGGAGAAGAGAGGAGATGGAAGGGGTGGAGGTGGAGGTAACCCACCCCAAGGGCAACACAGCACAGACACAAACACGTCAGCTTAGCGGTGAAGGACAGACAAGAGTGGTTTTGGCTTTCAACCCAACTTAGGGTGGCTTTGAAGCGAAAGGCGGTAGCAGAGTAAAGTACTTTGAAGGGTCTGCGATGGAGTGAAGGGCACCAGCCGAAAACAGTGCACATGGTGGAGCTTCAGCCACAGTGAGAGGAAGAGGAACGCTGTGCAAACTTCCTTAATGACGGCTGCTCCTAGAGACCTGGTGCGAGATCAAAAGAATATGCAGATGATCCCAACAGTTCTCCTGTTGAGGTGAAGCCTGGGCTTCTAAAAGCAGGTCAATGTGAGGCAACTTGTTTTTATTCAACATAAGATGGTCTTTCTGGGGGGAATAAGCTGCTGGATTTGCAGGTAAGAGACTAATGTTACAAAGGAGAGATGAACACAAACAAGTATGTTCACACTTGGTGGGAACTTTTAACTCTACACTGTCGAAGTAAAAATAGAGCTTGTACCATGTAGAGGTACTTGTGTCCGCGTGCAAAAGAATCTTGGCAGTATTATCTCTTAAAATAATTAAAACAAATCTTGAGAGCGAAATTTCAGACCAGATTGAGCCCTGGTCTAAAGTCTGTCTCTTTGGACTGGACATCTGTAGCCCTTCTCCACTGCAAGAACTTTATGTCCTGTAAGATGGACTATTTTCTTGCTTGTCTCTCCACATTTTGGAGAGAGTGACATTAGCTATGTGCCTCATTAAAAGGCTGCAGTGCAGATATATTTATGTGCTGATTGGTAGGGAAATAACGTAACTCAAGGTGGTACAGATGACAACAGGTACATTTATACTAGAGATCAACCAACATGTTTTTCAGGGCCAATACCAGTATCGATTGTTAATAGTGAAGGAGGCTGATAACCAATATTTGGAGCCGATATTCATTTGCAGTAAAAGTGAAAATATTGGCATCAAAATTTTGAAAAATACAAACTAACACTTACCTTCATTTAAATGCCTTTAAGTATATGTTTATTTAAAAGTGCAGGGAGCTCTCAGGCTCAGCAACATGTCTTACAAAGATAAATGAAAAATTAAACAAATAATTAGCACCTGAAAGTTTTATCACTGTATTTATTTATCATATTTAGATTATATCAGTAATCTTGTTTTAGGTGATTTACAGACATCTGAAGGAACTGCTAGGAGCAGAGCTGCCGCTTATGTTCATGTAATGTTATTGGGCTCACAGTAACATTACTAGTAGTTGTAGAGAACTGGGATGTCGTTACAATTTTAAGAGAGTTTGCCACCTTACCTTAGCCTCGAAGCACGTACATTATCAGTCAAAAGTTTGGACACGCCTTCTCATTCAAATTAAAAAACAAGCAAATGCCAATATACATCAAAATGCTGAATATCGGTGCCAATAACTGACCCCTAATTTCTACCTCAGGAACTTGCGCCACAGGTGAACAGGACTCCTTCTTAAATTTAGTTCCTCTATATATGGTTCCATTAGGGGTCCAAAGGGTCTAAATGAAACTCAGTGGAGATGCATATTGCCTTAATGAATGTCACTGACAATGATCAGGATGGAGCAGCCCAAGAGATTTTACAACCAAGTGATTGAAGTCCAGGCTTTGCTGTCCATTTCTGCAGAGTACTGAAGTCAGTGGGAATTTGACTTTTGATACGTCAGCAGTCCAATTTGCTTAATGTATCCAGGGCACAAAATTGTAATCAGCACATCAACCCACTTAGTCATTTTTCATATTGCTAAACTGCATGCATTGTGCTAATTGTTTGGCAGTGCATGGTATCTGAAATTATTCCAGAAACTGTGTGCTGTGATAATCTTTGTTATAATGTAACGGCACATTTGCTTGATCAATCACAATCATCAGCCCAGCCACTAAGCCCTGAAAGTACATGGAACTTGCATGTTTTATCACCTGCTGTACAATACCAAAATTTCATAGCAGAAACTGGATGCCAAAGCAGCCAGAGAACAGTTGGAACAAAAGGAATAGCAGTGAACAGTACTTGTACATATTTCAAATAACATGTTTCACTGTTGCTAAGTTCCTGCAGAAGTAACTAGCAACTGGACTCAAATGTTTCACAAATTAATTTTAAGACATATAATTGAAAGGCCTCGGTGCTCTCTCTGTAAAATACACTCTTTCCCTCTACTGAAAGGAACATGTTTAGGTGCTGCGTAATTTAAACAGTCAGTATTCAGAGAACAGAAATATCTGCAAGTGATTTGAACATTTCTCGTGAAAATGTCTGACTTTACATGAATTTTGACTAAATTATGGGTACTATCCCAGCCTGTAAGTATTCAATGCAAGAAAAATACTTTTTTTCCCCAAACAAAATGCAGCAATTTTGCCCTCTAGATGATTGATGCACACAATAAATATTTCTGAAACTGTAGCACATAGTTATCTGTAATTATTGGTATTCTAATTATTATTGCTGTAGTAGCTGAGCTGCTCCAGTGGAGTATCTCAGTGGCAGACAGTGCTGTGCTTTAGTAGAAATCTTCCAGGAGGGACAAAATATTTAAACAGAAACACAGCTGGACTCAACTGAAAAAAAAAAAAAAACAGTGTGAATACTCTGTTGCCATTATCTGGCTAAATAAACTCCTAAAACATGTCACTCAGCCTCAGTCTTTGTCTAGAGTCCATAAATTGAGCATCTGCTAAGGTGTCTTTGTTGGGTTATTAAAACAGCAGCAAATGCTGTCTGGCAGCATCAAAGCCAGCCTTGGACCGTAATGATCAGTGATGCTGCTGTTAAATTAACTAGACGTGTGCACTGTTCACTCTAATAGGACGGATTTCGCTCCACTTGCAGATGAAGAAAAGAGAGGCAGTGGACCAGGTAGAACAGAGGAGAAGAGACAATATGGAAAAGATGTTAAAATTGCTTGCAGCCACTGCTTTACCAAGAGACAATGTTAGCAGATCATGTAAACGCAATCTTTAATGATGCTCAGAGATGTTTCATGATTAAAAGACATCCCAGATGAGGGCCAGATTGGTAATGACAGGGGCAGGGGAAACCTTGCCGTTACAAGGACTTGCATAAGCTTTTAATCTCACATTAAGTCTGGCACAAACACTGATGGAGAGATGAGAGGGAGGAAGGTAGGAAGGATCACCGTATATCTAAGAGACTGGAGGAGAGGGGAATAGAGGGAAATGTGATGGCTGAATAGATGAGCTATTTTTATAATGAGGTCAGCGTGAGCTGTGGGATTTCATTCTCCTGGGAGATACACACACACTCAGAGGAACTGTGGCGATGCATCACTCCTGCTGAGTAGGGCTGCCTCAGTCCACAGGAGAGACCTACCCAGATGTCAGAGTGAGGATTTCAGGGATTTTTGTCATAACTTGATTGGTCAGGGCATACTTATTTCCTGTCTTTACTATGAAATGAGAGCTCATGGTTAATTATGGAACAAAGCTAGCAGTTTCTCATCTTCCCTTTGCTACAGAACAAACAGATTTGTCCACTATAATGTCTCCTATTGTATGTAATACTGCAAAAAGTAATTCCAGAACACAGCAACAACCTCAATCCACCATCCAATAGCATTTTCTTGGGAGCAATTTCTGATTTAAGGTTTATAGTTGTGCCTTGTGACTATTTTCTGTCAATATGCATGATTATTTATGTTGATACAGCATTACTTACATTGATACTTAGATTTAGTATTTTTCATGCTGCACCTGAATACGGTAGGTATAGTCGAGCGTTAAAGGTTTTTAAGAGATATTTTTAAGTTATCTGCTCTTCTCTTGCTGTGACACTTGAGTTTCTGTGTGAGGGATCAAAAAAGTTTGTCTTATCTAAAAACGACTGACATTCACCCAAAGTGTTTACCGATTGGATGATCCTTCCTCCTCAGCTGCTCCCTCCTCTTCCTCTCTCTGGATGGTGCCCGGGTCGTGGTCCCGTCCCCCTCTCTCCATACACCCCCTGTGAATACATCACACATTAATGATCAAATTGTTGACAAAAACAACAGCAAACACTGCAACTGATTTAATGTAGAATTATTAAAGAGGCCCAAAGCTCCCAGCATTAGCCCTCTGAACCCCAGGCAATTTCTGGCTGTTTTTTGATCCTGTCACATATTTCTTTACTTCAGGTTTGTTTATCACTGCAATCTGAAATCCTGCACCTCTATGGAAGCAGCACAATCCCGATCAGGAGACGGGTGGTGTCAAAAATGGTGACTATGTACTATAGATATACTACTGTTCACTTTTTTAAAACACAGCTTGCAGCTCAGCCCAGTTGAGATAAAAAGACCCTGAATATTTGTCACATGACTGTTGGTTGCAGCTTATTCAGAAACAGTTGAATGAAAGTGAAAAATGATTTCATTAATTATTCAACTATTTAAGTTGACACCAGTGCCCATCACCCAACTTTCAGCCACTGATAGCAAAGTCTGACCAGTCAGCTAACCCCAGTTAAAGCCAAAACCCTGTCAAAGTAATCATTTCTTATAAATACCCCCAAACTGAATTGATCTTAACAAAGCTGACCATGCCACCTGAATGAAAAGCTCATTACCTGGGGCTGGCTTGTGTCTTAAGGACCATTAATCAGCACTCAAGTGGAAAATTAGCTACAGCAGCTAGCAGGTTAGTTCAGCTTCATCTCACAGTGTTGTGATTCTAAAGATGTTCTCAGACAAACACACAACTCTATAAAGAGTTAAAACATGTTTTGGTGCTTTGTGTCACCACTGAGCTCCAGGATGGACAATGAAAGGGAGACCATACATGAGTTGTAACATAAACTGCATGTTTAAAATAAGAGGGAAATTAAGGTAAGTACAACCAAAATCCTACAAGACGGAAGCCAAAAGCAAGACAATGGCTGACTGCCACCACCTTCTTTTTATTTTATTTTTTTGCCAGTCCAGGTGAGCTGAATCCCCATGACTTCACCCAACAGACATCTGCAGGAGTACGCCTGCTCAGAAGGTACTCATGTCTTTGAAGCTTAAGGAATCAAGCTAGCTAGAAATTAGCTGAGCTCATGAGAAGCTGAGGGTGAACGTGACTGAGCGAAAGGTCGGGGCAGCAGGGACAACCCCACTGTCAAGAAAACTACAACTGTAAACTATAAGCAATTAGGGGCAAAGGAGCATTCTGAAATAACAAAAACTGTGATATTAACATAGAAAAATGATGTTAAATGTTTAGAATAATGAGTTGAGCTTTAATATTTTACTAAGTTATTTTATAATTATTATTTCTCCAATATGTTTTACTTTGTGTTTTAATGATCATTTCTCTCTCGACATCTTATTTATTAGTTTAATATGAACTAGTTGAATCTCATTAAAAAGCACCAAAAAGATGGTGTTTACACTCTGTTTCCATGCATTCAATCGAGGAACATTAATATAGTCCATATATTTTAGTAAATAGGAGAGGCGACCTCTCATGTTATCTATCAGCATATAAAGAGTAAAATGATGCGATGGATGCATACAGCAGCGACATGGTTTACACACTCTCTGCATGGCCTGTTTCACAAGCACACACACACACACACACACACACACACACACACACACACACACACACACACACACACACACACACACACACACTATCAACAAACTCTCTCTTTTGCAGTCCCTTGCTCTCTCTAAATGCCTGTCGCTTCGGCCCTCCATTAAGCTGAGCGAGTGCTCGTTTAGCCAACAGTGTCTCGGCAGTTGGGGACGCAGGCTGCCCACTCAGTCAGATCCAGCTGTATTAAATAAATAAGGAGCGCTCTTCTGTGTAAATTATTCATTTAACACGCCTTATCCTCTTCCAACAACCTTGTTAGAGCAACTCAGGAGTGGAGAGGGGGTGAGGACGGCGGGGGGGGGGGGGGGGGGGGGAGCAGAGGGGAAGAGGCAGACACCGCAGCTCATGTGCGACTCAGCAGAACCTGTGGTGCATCTCTAAGCTCTCTGGGCGTTCAGTCGTAGGGGGGCTAATTCGCTCTGACACCTCCTTTGTTTCAGGCGGAAAAGAGCTGCATACACACAGCTACACATTTGCTCACATGCACACATTCTTTGGCACACACTGACATACACAAACTTAGAGGGAAAGAGCACAAGAAAGGAATTTTTAGTGCATATTCATAGAATAATCATTCTAGTTGTCTGGATAAATTATTGAGAAATGGGAGTCCAGGACACGCGATGCTGGAATGTAGGCGCTGTTTTTTGTGCTGCCTGAACTCAAATCAGACAACACAGCAAGTCATCCACTCTAAACAACCTGATTCTAATGAAGCAGGATGGGGACCAATAGAAAAATGCCTATCTTCAACAAAACCGCTGTCGTGGATATTAACCTTGAGAATAAATGCAGGACAGTAAAGAGCACCTAATGTCTGTAGAATATATTCATGGCATGGCTAAAAGAGACATTTATTTAAGCTGAATTAGGGTGTACAATAAGCATCCATAGCTGTGCATATACACACGCTATTTATTTTAATATTGAAGATCACGTTGAGGGAAAGGCTCTTCACTTTCACCTCTGCAAAGTCAGAAACCAAACAGCTTCCAAACTTAATTCCTAATGCCTAAATACCCCATTAATGCTTCAGTACTAAGCTTCAAAGTATATTGTAATTCTTTCCAGGTATGGGGGAATTAAAAGTAAAAGCAGTCTTTCAGTTAACACGATTAACCTGGAACTTCAACTTCTGCTCAGATCATCAATCACAGTGAAGGCAGATTGTACGAAAGGAGGCTTACATTTAAAAATGAAATAAGGCTACCTTTTTTTTTTTATTACCACACACTGCAGGCCAGAACTAGACTGACTTTGGTGACTGCCAGTCGGGCTTAAAGTTCCAAATCTCACGCCAAACCACAGCTGAATCAGACTGGGAATTTCAACAGCGACTTTACAGATCCCAGATCAGCCCTGCACAGACCGACCTGCTCTCTCTCTCCCTCTGACTCCAGTGTTCAGCCCCAGAGCGGGAGGTTGTTATGTCAACTCTGACAGTGCTCATTACCAGCCTCTAAGCTCTGAATTGGAGTTAACAGGCTTTGGCCCAGGCAGAGGCCAGCTAGACCCGGCTGGTACAATAGCATCAGTGTGTGTGTATGTGTGCACGTATGTGCTGAGAGTTAATCACAAAACACTCTTTCATTTCTAAATCACACCCCGAGGCCACAGTACATTACAGAGGCACTGATACGCAATGTGCAATGACATCTACTGCTTATTTTCATTCTCACTCACAACCTCCTCCGTATGAGGACTGATCACAGCATCGCGCTGCCAAAAAGCTTCTGTTTGAGTTTATGCATGTGCTGCTGCTGCTGTGTTGTATTTCTGTTTTATCACAGACAGTTTCTCCGTGAGCGCTCCAAGAGTGTGACACAAGGCAGTTGAATGAAATAAACATTATTCACATACGGTTTTGCATGTCATAAAATAAGTGTACAGAATAATTTTGTATTTTACAATGGAAAGCATGTAACGGAAGTGGCTTTCAACCTACAAGTTTTACATTTGCAGGTTGCAGATTGCGTACAAGTGGGATTATCCAACTGGTTCTACACATGCAAACCTGCATCACCTGCAGGAAAGGAAAACAACAGCAGTCAAGACCTGCAGATTTATATTGGATGGTGTTCACTGACCTTTCCATAAGCATCGGATACTGATATTCATTTACGCCAAGCCAGCGACAAGATTACACTGGTTTTTGATTCTATTAAGATGGTTATGATCAACAAGTTTCAGCTCCTTTTGCATGCAAATTTTACCATTAGACTCCTCTTCAAAACAGTGCAAGCCCCACATGCTCCATATGAATGCTCAGCTGAGAGACAGAGTCCTGCTGAGGAGAGAGCTGAGGGTCATATTTAGTTTTTGACAAATATTAGCAATATACACTACCGTTCAAAAGCTTGGCATCATTTAGAAATGTCCTTAATTTTGAAAGAAAAACTTTTTTTTCAATGACGTTAACACTAAATTAATCAGAAATACAGTCTAGACATTGCTAATGTGGTAAATGACTATTCTAGCTGGAAACAGCTGATGTTTAACGGAATATCTACATAGGAGTACAGAGGAACATTTCCAGCAACCAATGCTGGAAATGGGTCTGCATTTACATGTTCTAATGGCATATTGTGTTAGCTAATGGTGCTGACTGATGATAATTGATAATTGATGATTAGAAAACCCTTGTGCAATTATGTTAGTACATGGAAAACAGGAAATTGCCTGGGCGACCCCAAACTTTTGAACGGTAGTGCAACTGATCACAAAACATGAAGAATTGAACTGATTGCACAGACAGGCGACATTCTCAGTAAACTTGCTGCTTCAGAAAACACTGCAGGCATTACGTTGATGACTGCACAGTCCACCATGCATTAAAAAGTCCACAGAGAGCGCTGTGTTTTCTATTTATGCCACATGGACGTTTATGGGCCTAATGAATGAATTATCTTTATTTACAATGCACTTTTTACAACAGAGCTGCCTTTATGATTCATTGCACATACACTAAAATAGATAATGTTGACAGAACTATGTTATATTTAGGCCACGTTTAAGTCACACACTGTAATTTTACAGTTTATAATATCCTCGAACACTTAAGTACATTTTGACATTGACCAGTTAGGCAAATTTATGTCAACTGCCTGAAAACGCATCTTAATTAAAAAAAAAATTAAAAATGTTGCAATGAAACCTCTTGCAGTAACATAGATGACTTAATAACATATGTATGTTTTTCTACATCACATTTTTTTCTACAGTTTACATGTTTGAGTAACTTTCTCTCGCTTAGTGTGTAACAAAGTGAATGTTGTACCAATTTACTGCTGACAGCTATATAGTACATTAGCAGAAGAAAATAGAGCAGAAAGATGTCACCCAGAAGGAAAGTTAAGATAGTTAGGATATCAACAAATAAACAAAAATAATAAGTATGGTTTAATGCTTCACAACAAAAGTCATGATTGGTCAGGACCGTGTGGGTTAAAACGCACAAGAAGACTTTTTCTCCATTACAATAACGGTCTGCATGTTTACAATTGGGCATGCAAACTCATCACAATATGCATTAATTAATATTAGTGTATAAGATGGAATACTGGCAACAGAGTTTGCAAGGAAATGTTGGGTTTTTGCAGTGAAAATATTTCTACAAGTGGGCATCACACCTGGAGCTTTTCCTACACTGGCTGGCTGTTTCATATTCTTGTAGAAAACTGTTAATGCGTGATCCAAATAAGGATTGGCATAAAAAATATTCACAGCTTAATGTATCAACAAACAAAGACAGTGTATATAATTGTTTTGAAGCATTAGCATTTACCCGAGTCTGTCAGGTTTTCAGAAATGAAAGCAGCACTGAGCGGCCTCTAGAAACAGACTGTAACTGTCAGTGTGTACGGCTGAATGCTGTTCAGTGTCTGCTGGCTCTAATGCTGCAGGTGTCTCAGCAGGCCTTGTTGGTATGCCCCGGCCTCCTCTTCCCCTCCCCTCTCAGGGCAGAAACCACCTCACGATGTCAGTGTGTGATTACACTTGATTAAGGCTTTCCACTTCAAACACTCCTGATGTTTATACAGTCCCTGATATGGCAGATGGGATAAAGAGCAGGTACGGCCTCGTGTTTGTGTCGTGTGCGTGTGTATTTGTGTGTTTGCCTCGATGGGTCAATGGATGTCATTAAATCCAGGCTTTGTGGACATTCAGTACACTAAATTTAATGATATCCTGAATGCCATATAATAGCTGCTTCTTTTCTCTACTTCTACCTGGGCCTACACAAACCATGCAGTGTTGTTTAACATTCAGAACGAGTGCAGCTCATAGGCAGAGGTGGGGAGGAGAATGGATCATTTCTTCAAAGCTTACTTAAAAGCTTTGGTGGTTTTGCTACAGGCACTGGAAAAGCTATTACCAAAACATTTTAAAAGTCCAATTTCTATGTCAGTGTTTTGTTGGACGAGAGGAGCCAAAATCTCATTAGTCATTTATTGATTTGATTTATGCTCTATACCATCAATTCTACTGTATGTCTAAACTTGGGCGGGGCCAAAGACCTTTACCTTGTTTTATAAACAAGCTGCTTTTCAATATTTTCCTAATCTTCAAGCAGAATGAGAAGGACAAAAGTGCGAGGTGTCCCACAGCTGCAGCACTGGAGCCTAAATTAGCCTAGACCACATGAAAAGCTGTCGTCTCTATTCCAGGCCGGGGCGGGAAAATTACAGCCCTTCTCTCTCTACTCTAGCATTAAACCTCAATTAGTGCACAAGTATACTGATGATGTCATCACTGAGGGACCCAAGAGCCTTGGAAATAAGGGGTGCTTCACTTTACAGCAGCAGACGCACACAACGGAGCCACCTCAAACTTCCAGGTCTTTTCTCTCAGCAGCTCAGAAACTCCATCCATCTGGTGAGAAATAAGATGATGTTCTTGCGATATGGCTTGGAAAAAAACAAAAGCACAAGAACTTGTGGCCTGGTTTGGCTAAATTTACCAGGAATTTTAATCCTGAGTCGTGACTGGAGTTTTCCCAAGAGAAAAGAGGTCAGCGAGGTAGGACAAGAAAAACTCTGGTTTGACCCCCAGTGACCTGGCAGGAGACAGAAGAGGAGGAGGATGAGGAGGAGGAGGGTGACGGGGCCTGGCTCCTATCCAAACACTGACATGAGTGTTTCTACTGCCCTGCCCTCAGCAAACCAGTTATATTACACAACAAACTTACAGAATCACCGGAAGAAATTGAACTCACTGCTGCAAAAACTGAGCTACACTTAGGCATTTGAGGTTTACCGACATTTTAGAAACCAAATCAAATGAAGCTTTATTGTCATATCAGTTGAGATAGCGTTTCTCCAGGATTCTAAAACCAGACCAGCAGCTTCGTATTCTGACTGCTTGTGGAATGAAGCTGTTTATCAGTCTGGTGGTTCTTCTATAATATATGTATTTTACCTTATATTACAATTACTCAGCTTTATTTATTATTGTCACCATGAATTTGAGCATAATTTTTATTACTGATACCAACTGGATATGATATTTGAAATCTTAACAGTACAGAGCAATTATTCAAAACTTTTGTGTGCAATTATAAAAAACCTTTATTACCCAGTTCAGTATCTGTTCTGATGAAACTATGACAAAGCATTAGGCTAGCAGGACAGAACGAAATAAAGGACACATCTTCCCTTTGTCTTTCTACACAACAGTGAAACATGCATAAGAAAGAGACAAAAATGGAGGCCAAACTTGAGCAGAAAACATTTACTGAACTGAGACATTTTTGACTGCAATATCTGCAGTCAACTACCACAGCAGATATGATACCACTGCCTCCTTCTTCCAAATGGACACCACACCGTGTGGAGCTCATTGCAATAGTTATTATGAAAGGAAAAGTGGCACCGGGTATTGCTGTAGTTCTGTCATGACAGGATGAATGTAAACGATACCCCCGAAAAGGCTGTTTGCATTTGAAAATGTGGCAAACTCTTGAACTTGCAGAATTTAGAGACAGTCGCCAAAAAAAACAAACTGAAGAGCAGCTACTTATAAATTACTGGATCCCTAAGCAATGATAAGAGCTGTCAAATCCCACTGATATCCAATCCTTCCAAAGCAATATAAAGCAGAAGAAAAGTTCAGAAAAAAACTGTTTTAAGAACTGGCAAAGCTGAAGTGTTTATCATATGACCGCTTGTGTTTCTTGCCCCATCGCAATTTATTGTGGCAATGTTTCCGTGTTTTCAATTACACACTGTGGTGAGAGCAATTTTAGCAAAACCATAAGAAATGATGGCCAAAGCTACTAAAATAAAACTGAGGCTGTAATGAATCAGATTCACCCTCAAATGCGCTCTGTGTTTCCAACAAAAACATCAAATCCCGGACACAGCGCTCTCTGGATGTTATGGTCGTCCCTTTGCTGCAGGGTCACTGTTCCTCCATGTCATACAAAGAGATGTGCGACTTCAACACAAAGTTCAGCATGGGAACGCTCGCAGGCACCACCTCGTACCTTTCTCCTCCTCCTATCGCAGAGCGCTGCTCTCCACACTCTGTGAATAATGCATTGCGGCTCCAAGCAACTTCTCACCAGTTGTTCAAGCAAGCTGCCCGAGGACCACAGGTCCTCTTTGGTGTACCTCCACCTGAAGAGATGGATCGCTCTCACATCTTCAAAGAGAAGTCAATCACGCCATAGATTGTTAGTACCACCCAGTGGGTTTACAAAACTGTTACTCAGTCTCTCACAGGTGCAGAGAAAAGGGGATGGGGCCCACATTTCACAGAAAGTGGAGCAGAATTTTTTTTAGAGCCAAGCTCCGACAAAAACTTGGAGCAGGGGTGGGGGCGATGACGGGGGTGGTTGAGATCAAAAGCCTGCAAGTTCCTGGCGAGCGGACCCAATCAGCCGAGAGGGCCAAGGAGAGGAGGAGAGACAACCGCTTCCCTTTTAAATTGATCCCACTGAGACCCTCAAGGTTTCCCTCGCAGGACTCGCAGAAAAGTGATAAAAATCTGGCCCTGTGGATCTGACGAGGAACTGGGAGGGGAGAAGGCGAAGAAGAAAGGCTGTTTCGGGGGAGAGACACAGAAAGAACAGAGAGGAACTGTGGGGGGAGATCAAGAAGAGACGAAAGGGTGGGCTCGTTCTCTGAGGGCGCATGCAGACATCGATGTGCGCCAGCAAAGAGCAGAGCAGGGAGAACTGGTGCTATCACCTATCAAACCTGTGTTACATGTCGGATAATGGGCTCAACCAATCATCCACGGGTGTATCTTTATTCTGCCCTGGTTCTGGCTGCTGAAACGTTGGATCATTTTGAGCTGGCCTGAGATCAGACTCTGGACGAGGCTGGTGTCGTTATCCACAACATGCTGGGGCCTCAAAGGAACAAACGCTATCAGAGCAACCCAGAGACCCTGCAGCCTGCCAGACACACCGCAGACCTGCCCAGTCGGCAACTCGAAAACACAAATGGACACAATAAGGTGGTGTGTGTGTCCTTTCCAATTCCAAAGACGCATTTTACAATACAATATCAAGAAATTATTAACAGGGATCCACAGTCATCAAAAGAGCAAAACTCAACAACAAATACAGTCTTGTCTTGACCTGCAAGCAAGATGCTATCACCGTTTACATCTAAAAAAAAATTTTTTTTCAGCCTCTTCTATCACAGATCCAACTGCAGAATCAATACTACAAATTCCCCATGACTTTTCATAACAGGGTTGAACCACTTCCATGACCTAAAACCCTGATTTCCCTGTGAATGGTGCCTTCTGAGAACAAACAGGTGAACCTCACCTGGTGTTTGCTACATTTGATCACCGCCTAGACAATGTATGCAAAAAAGCTGAAATATATCTGAATAATATCTTATTTAGTGCATGTGCATAATATGACATTACAAATCACACATTTCTAAAAGGGACAGTCCAGCATTGATACTTTTCAGAAGGAGATCTTAGAATGTTAAATATCCAACATGATGTTTTTGTCTTCAGCCTGTCATAGAAATCTATGGCAGATTTGTCACTCCAGGCTAAAACATGGAAGGTCTCCTCACAGGTCAGGCGGTATGTCTCCTAAGCTGAATCTCCTTATTGAGTGCTTCGATGAAAAGTAGCACAAAAAATACAAGGTTCAGATGCTTTGCAACCATCCGACAAGCACTTCTGTTCTTGGAGGATACCGCTGCCTTTATTTCCATCTCTGTGATTCACTGCATCACAAAGACACACAAAAGACACAGAGGGAGACTAGAGAGGCAGTGGGATGATGCCTGGAGCAGGGTTTCTGCACCACCTTCAACTGTGGACATTCAGAACAGCTATGAACACTTATGCCTTTAGACATGGTCAGACACATTGTAGGAACGAGTTCATTCCAACCATACTGAACCTGTTAGAGGGAGCAAGAGAAACAGGCAAGTGGGAGGCAAAAACATCTAAACTGCTCCACAAAAAACAGCAGGCAGAATTCCTCAAAACCTCAGACCTTGAGGACAAGTAAGAAGCAAGGTGGGTAAAGAGAACAAAACTATTTGTTTGCATTGCAGCACTTGGTCAAAGGGAGAATTGGCAGGCTAATTACCAGCATTTAACTCCAACATCATGATCTGAATGACTAACTAATAAATAGTGCAGAAATAAAGTATGTAATTATAAGACACTCTCCTATTGCACTTCTTAGCTCTGTGTGTGTGTGTGTGTGTGTGTGTGTGTGTGTGTGTGTGTGTGTGTGTGTGTGTGTGTGTGTGTGTGTGTGTGTGTGTAGCAAACTAAAGTAAACCGGCCTAGCTGTGATGGATAGCCCATGCTGAGCATGAATAACTTACAGGCTCATAAATAAGCAGATCTCTACTAATATCATTAAAGTAGCCCTGAGGCTGACACGCCCCCTTATCCCTAAGCACCACTTCCACCAGCCACTTCCCTCTCCCTATGACAAATGCCCTGAAATCCTGTAACTATTCAACATCAATATTTTGACATTTCATTCAGCTGACTCTCTAGAAGAAGCCATTTATTTAATTAGCTGAATAAAAATTGGCAGAAGAGGCAAATTCAAAGTTATGTGACCGAGGTTCAGTTGCCACAGGTAACCTTTTTGGAGGGACTTAGTGTAGCAAATTGATTGCTGAGAGCGCAGACTCATCATGAGTGCTAATTTTCAGAAGCAGCGCACAGCGGAGCGGGGAAATAAGAGGCTCTATTTATAACAGAGGGAAACAGGAGAGGGGGATTAGCTTGTCATTAGAATAAAGAGCGCAGAAGAAGAATCAATTTCAGGGTTTAAAAAGCTGACAAACGCAGTTCACTTATTCTTTCTCTCCTTCCCTCTCTACCTCTGGCTCCGAGATCACCTTTTGACAGACCAGCCTACGGCCTACAAGATATGGAGGAGAGTTTTTTGAGGAGGCAAGCTCAGATTTCAACCTTCAAGACAACTCTTCTATGTCAAGCCTAATTAGGATCTACTCAACCACACAACAGTATGGTTCTGATGGTGAGTAAGTCAGTTATCCTCAGATGGATTAACTTCTTAAAAAATAGATTCCTGTGTTCTGATAAAAAGAACAACTCCTTCATCCTTTTACTCCCTACGGGTTAGACTATGTGAAAAACAAATAAGCACCGATGCCCAGTGATTCTACAGTCAATACAGATTTTTTTCCACAGTCAAAGCAGCCTCAAGAATTTAACAATCGCAGTCAGATAATCCTAGCAAGCCTGTTTTTATCACATTAAATCTCTTTGACATGAGCCACATTGTTTCTAAATATCTGCACAGACATTGTCAGACCATAAAAGAGACAGTGTGGAACTCAACATGCTCGAATTAGAGACAAGTCCAAATGCTAAAGATGGTCAATCAACAAAACTTAAGGACAGTTGAAATGTTCAGGACAACAACTCCTGTACCAAAATCTTGTAATTGTGTTAGGGTGATGACAGCATTGCACTTCTAAAAAGCTGGGGAGTCTCAAGAGAGAAAATAAAACTATGGTTGGAGCTGTAAAGACACCCAGACTGTTAACCTCTATGATATATTCTGTAATGCGACTAAATTCTGTCCTGTATTAAGTACTCATGACTGTCAACAATGAGTTGACTAAGCAGAAGCACAGAAAGTGCCAGAAACGTGACCCTAAACAAACTAATGTGCTTCTATGAGCTTCTCATGTCAGCTTCAGTAATCGTCGCCGTGTATTCTTAACATCATCATCTGCCCAGATCTTAAAAAATATATTCTCTGCCTGACATGTTGCTCCAAAATCCTATAGGTGCTCAGTAATGTCATTATTTTCAAGCTTAGCAAAGCATTAGGGAGCTCTGTGCTTTCAGTGATTGACGGAGTATAGTCATTCACTCCAATCAGGTTTTTCCTTTGTCACTCCTCTGCTGCAAATGTGCTCCCTTTCAGTAATCACCTATTACCGTGTGATATTATCTTTTTCATCACTGGCAGACCACCTGGTCTAACCCCAGGTGTGCACAGTGGAAAAGGCCTTGGAAAACTCCCATCAGCCATCATGGGAAATAGACCAGGAAGGAAGCTTTGGGCCGATTACCAGGCAAGTGAGAGGTGATCCAACCTGTTCGTCGTTCCATCCCCTCACCACAAACCCCCCCACCTCCTGACCCGGACCATCACATGCCCCGTGTTTAACCGAGTCACGTCTCGGGGACAGGAACCGCACAGGAAGGGGCATAACTCGACACGAACAGGAACTTGAGCAAAGGGGGGTGGTGAGAACAAAGCACTAAAATGTAAACTTTTCCACCAACGCCACATTGAGGCATTTTGACACTGAGGCGAGAGGAGCAGGGCGGAGGCGCTGGTGCATTACTTTTTTCGGACCAGGTTAGGCCCACATGGAGGAGCTAAGCTGGCTGTAGGAGGCAGCAGTGGGGAGGGGATTTACCATTCACAAGAGGCTACTCATGCAGGCCTGAATAGCAGGCATGAAATGAAGACAACCTTGCAATGTCGCCTGTAGATGATGCTGCCAAGAATCTTCACATTACTGATGCAGTAGCAAGAAAACATATCCAATTAATACACCACAGCAGACAGCAAAACTGGACCTTTCAAATCAATCTGCTTATAGAACATCTAATAGCATATGAGGAGGAAGCATATTGTGCTAATTTGTCTTGTCTGCGGAGCACTCTGACAGGCCCATTGATGCTGACATCCCTTTAACATGAGGTTAGTGGGTGTTTGGCCTCCCCTTCAGTCGTTTGTGAGCTGCAGAGCCTGGAAATGATTAGGCCTGGGAGGGCAATTAGCCTGAGCATCGCTGGGCTAAATATAGTCCAGCTTGGCCCAGCTCTGCTCCTGGGTCACATCCACACTGCAGCCTCCACGCAGGCATGTTAGTACAATCTGGATCCCGTTTGTTTTATGACTGATGTGAAGGCTGCACTGACTCAGAGGAGATAACATAACTCAGCCGTCGATCAGGTGTCTCAAGAGGGAAGGAACTGAGTGGGAAGGAGTCGAGGAAGAAAAAGCGAAGGGATGACGCTCGAGAGGAAAGCACACGTTAACGTCAAGAGTCAGAAAATAAGTTGGAAATTACTGACGCAAGATGTAAAGTTCACTGACTCTGACTGTACAAGTGGTGCCACAACCAAACTTTCAGCTTTAATTCAGCCTCATTTCACAATAAACACCGTTTTAAATGGACTTCGGCTGGGAAAACATGCTTTCCCACAGTCTTACACCAGCTAAACGGAATGCAAAGAAAGAATGCTTTCCCATCGCACGGCTCTCTGCTCCTCCAGTCCCCGTATCTCCCACCCCCTGTGAAAAAAAAAAAATTGTAGCGATTTTATCCTTAAAAACAGGAGGTTCGCCCACTCGTTCACCTGGGACGGCTCTTGGACGGAGGAGGCAAACTAGAAGGTTATAGGAGCCTGGGAATGTTTAACATCAAGAAAGCAATCAGAACGTAGCTGGCGCTGTGGGAATTAGACAGGAAACATGGAGAGTAACCCCTTCCAGGCTGAGAGGAAAGAGAAGAGGAAGCGATTTAGGTTATGTGACAAGTTTGTACTGTAACCTGAAAGGGAGCATTTGTGAGCATTTATAGGCATACTAGAGTTTTATGAATGCTAAATTTAGTCAGTTCACATCGAGGCTTTTTACGAACTTGAAAAGAACCAGTTTCCGTCTCTTGCAAGTAAAACTTTCTTGCTTTTGTGAGCCTGGTCTCTCTACCTACACCAGCGTTCAGTAGGTTCATGTGTGAGGACCCAGGGCTTAAATGTGATACAAGAAAAGCACTGAAAAAATGGCAGTGGCCTCTAACTCAACATAGACTCTGCTTTAATTTCCCCATCACTGACTTGACCCGGTGTGTCTTTCAGCACAATATGCTGTGTAGACTGAGGTGAAACATAAGTGGAAATGTTCTGGCACTACACTGAGCTCAGCACAAATTGCACAAGACAGTTCAGGAAACAGGGGTTTGCTTTGTAGCCTGAGCAGAGAACACTAATCAACCAGTAAAACCTACAGTAGGAGATCTATTCCTGCACTGTCCTGTGACCAAAGACAGGGATAAGAATCGACAGGAACACAAGCAGCCATGTGACGGTTTGCACATCAAAGGTTAGCTATGATGTTTAGCAGTTTCTAGATTCAAGTCTAATCACTGGAATTACTAAAGCACATTTACAACAACAGCGAAAAATAACACTGGCATAGCAAATTAACCTAATAAGGTTATATATTAAGGTTAAGACTCAACAGTGGGCTGTAGGATACCAGTATATTAAATATTACTGGTAAACCCTGCCAAACTACATAAAGCACTAATTTACCATACCAATTGTACACTCAAGGCCCTACAGTATTATCAATTATGGAGCAACATCTGAGTAACTTAAAAATTAAAGTTAAGACCTTGTAAAACTGTACCTTGAAACTCCAGCAAATCCTAATAAGAAGTAAATGTGTGTTAAAAGGGATGGAGAAAAAGCTGATCTTTAAAGTTGGATTTCCTGAAAAACACACACATCTTCATCTCTTAATTATGCACCATGCATTCAAAAATATAGTAAACTGAATATGCTCAAGTTTGAGACAAAATAACACATTTGAAGATATCACAATGTGCTCTGGGCAATGTTATTAGGTATTTTTCCACAACTTTCAGAGATTAATCAGTGATTAAAACAGTTCCTGCCTCCAATTAGGAACTAAACTCACACAAACAGAAGTCTACAAGTAAAAATACATGTTTTTAAAGCAATCACTGTAATGTATGATCTACACAGTTAACAGACCATGGCTCTAAATGATTAATCAATCATTGATTTTGTCTATAAAACATCACAAAATAATGAGAAATGTCTGCTGCACAAGAAGGCGTATTCTAATGTCCTGTTACGTCTGACCAACAATCCAGAACCCAAAGATATTTAGTTTTCTGAGGTTTACAGCAGACAGTGAGGAAAGCATAAAATGCTAACTAATTGCCATCCCAGGCCTAATCATTTCAGAAGCTGAAACCAGGAACTGATAGACATTATTTGCTTAAAAATGAAAAAAACTGACTTCCAAACAGTCATTGATTCATGTTCTGTACTGCCAAATAGATAACTTGATAATCGTTGAACGTCTAATTTTAGATTAAGTGCATGGATACATACAGACAGCTGATAAATCAAAGGAAAAATAAAGTTCTACATTCCACTAAAACAGCTTCAATGCACTTTAGTGAACATGTAGGTGAACGTTGCTTTACGAAAGCTAAATAAACTTTGACCTGGTGGTATCAGTAATAAAGTTAACAGAATCATTTAGATCAATTCCCTCAGTGTTATGTACTGTTTGTGAAAACAGTTCATGACACTGTGAATTGTGTTATTCCTTCCAATAACTGTCAACAAGAGAAAAGAGGGTGCAGCAGTGGACAGAAGTAATGCAACATTTCCATTCCTAGAACTACAGTACCAGCTAATTTCCTGCAATATACTCTTTTTTTCCCCAAAACTGACTTCAACAGTAACTGAAATAAAAAACGCTGGACGACGACTCTTTTGTGGAAGTCAACCATTCAACCACTGACCAATACACAGAGCTCTTCCCTCAAGTCCCACCAAGCTTTCTGCTTCCTGAAGCAGCTCAGGGAAAAGATTTTGCATTCAGAGTCCACATAGGAGATGATAGCAGCACCTAAATAGCGCCTACCAGAAAAAACCCACTGGACTTAATCCCAGCCATAAATCGTATCCACTCTGTGCCCACTATATGAAATTCCCTGTAAGCCCTAACATTATGTCCATACCCACAGATATTCTTGCAGCTTGTAGCAGCAGAATAAATCTGGAAAATACATCCATCATAAAGAGAGGAGGTTATTTTGGCAGTGTGCAGAGATGATAAAACTGCAGACATGCTCAGTGCCCTGTTTATAAACTGTTTGTTAATCTATCATTTGCCACAAGAGGAATGAGATAACAGTATAGTGTGGCTTAGAGTCAGCATGGCTATGGAAAGATCGAAGCGTGTCCTTGGAGTGACATTATTTATTGAAATAAATTCACTCAAGTTGAAATGTGTATAGCGAATGCATTATGAACAGTGCCTCTGATGGAGCGGAGAGGGCTTTAACTCACCGTAACATTGCCTTGCTCTTTTCAACAGATGTCCCTTGTGTGACACACGGCAGGGATAATAGAGAGGAAAGGGTCTGAACACTTTAATTTACCCCCTTCATGAATGGACGGGAGTTTCCGTTTGATGGCCTATTTGAATGTATAGACAATTCAGAGACCTTTTCTGAGCAGAGATTCTGATCTTAATTACTTCGTTAATTAGCTGTGATTCATGGGGAGAAGCCTTGCCCTATCCAAAGTCCCTCTGCATTGCTGAGGGGGCTCCTCAGAAGCCCTTACATCCTTACTCCCATTTTAAAGCACCAATCCTGCACTTGTGACACTGATTTGCAAGTCTGCCTTTGCTGAAGGTGGGCTTTTTTTCCTCAAATGTCAGCAAACCCCATAGAGCTCAGGCTTTCTAATTCTACTGCCTGAGGAAAGCGAAGCAGATGCCTTTTTCCTCTCCCTGCCTTTCTCTCTGGTCCAGCATAGACTTATGTCACACAAACGCATTCCACAGATTTATGTTTATCGTTTTCCAATGAAAGAGGGACAGCCAGTGCAACATCCTGCATGCTCCACTCACTGTGTGATAAATATGGCTCCCTCGTTCTGGGTTCCTCGACTTGGTGGATCGATGGGGCATTTAGCTAATCACAGAAGAAAGTCACAGAAGGAAGAATAAAAAAGGATTGTCATAAGCAGGAGGCGTTGAGTGAACTCACTGGACAACAATGACACTTCTCATTTGCTTGTGATGTTTTGTCCGACACAAACAAGAATTTATTGCTCATCAAGGTGGATCAGGCTTTTTCTTGAACTGCATTCTGATTACACGCCACCTACAACAGTCGGTATCTCCAACAAGCAGTGAAGGACTTGAGCGTAAGTAGGCGCTTTGGCATGCAGGCTAGCTTGAGAGAACAGCAGGCTGACAGAAAGGAAAGGTAAGGTCCAGCTGAAGCAGCTGCTTGCTATTACTCCGCCCCACCGCCCCCCTCTCTGGCAGGAAATAAGCAATCATTTAGCACTGACAGGTACATGCTGAACCATTGCTATCTCTGCTCTGAAACCAACCAAAAAATGGATTACAGCAGTTTAGTATTAACCTTAAGCCTCTCAAGTATCTTGTGCCAAGGTTAGTCACTTTCATACCTTTCAGAGTGTGAGCGTATATTTTCCTCTGGATAAAACATGAAGTAATACTCTTGTGCTGCCTACACGTGCTTTTAACAGCAAAGAGTATCAGTTTGCACAAGGAATGATATCAGATGTACAAGCATTTTCTGTTTGTGCAGTTACGGTTGAGACAGAAATACACAACAGCAACAAAGAAAAACCTCTCCTCAAACATGTAAGGTGCTTTTCTGCTTGTGAAAAGCAGTAATTTAGAGATCTCTGGTGAGCCGTAGAGGGCTTAGCGTGTCCAACTGGATCTGGAGTGTAGCTGCAGACCTGCCTTAATGCATTGCCAGGTCACCTTACTGTGTGAAAATAGCAATACAGGGCCCATATGGTTGCATGTAGCAAATAAACAAGGTGGCAGTAGAACCAATAAACTCAGAAAATCCGCTATATAAGTGCTGTCACTGCCCTTAGTGTTACAAGCACTGGAGCACTGTGCTCCACTGAGATTACCTTTGTCCTTCACAGTGGCTGTACTGCGAGCTTCTTCCACTGTTCTGAGCCAGATCAACATGTGTTTGAAGGGTTTATTCAAAGTCAGCCACAATTTAATGATGACATAATGATTAGTGATGTAATCCAACAGTCCCTACATGATAAACTGTTCAAGAGCAGAACACTTTCAACTTGATCCAGAGCTGTCAGGCCAAGTGGCTGATCGAGAAGCCCTTAATATACACTGAAATATAACAAATGTGACTGATCCTGGATAAAGTACTGTTATCAGTAGCAGTTTCAAAAAAAGATTGCTCCTCACTATTTTGCAAACGTATTCATTTATTTCGGTTCATTGTCATTCAACTTCTTCGCAAGGATTTTTCATCAACGGTGTCGATGGTGGAGCTCCAGGTTGTGGTCTGCTTTTTCTTTCTTACTAACAAGAGGGGCTTTAACAACGTGCTCCACATTCTTATCAGAGTGTCCACCAGAATGACACTGCTCTGCATTTGTCTAATCTCTTCTACTGTGACATGTCATCCATAAGTAATTTTTTTATCAAGTAGTTGGCATAAATACTCTGAATATAGTTGATGTCTAAACTCTGTAAGCCTGGCTAGGTGCACCAATTCAACTCTGAGGGACTGATATGCTGTTAATTAGCTATTAATTAGGCAGTCTTTGACAATGAATAAAGTCATCGGGTCAGTGACAGTACGTAAAATGTCAGACTCCTGCCTTTCCCTGGGGGTGGAGGCAGGAGGAGTCAAATCAGACACAGTGGTTTGAATTAGGGGTTCCTTCAACTGATGGTTCAACTCTCTAAGGAGACAGGCCTCAAAATTTTTAATCAATCTGCTATATTGGGGAAACCGATAACAGATTTAATTGTGTTTTTCCTTTCCCTATTGTTCTATTAAAACTGTCCACATACAGTATTTGGATGTGACTGGCTGTTGTTTGAATGTATCTATTGTAGCTCCTAGTACAGCATGGCTCATGGGCAAATATGCCTAAATCCCTGTAAAAAAAATGACATCTGCAATGCTCAGCAGGAACATCTCTCTCCTGATAGAATGATATGCATAGTCATTGCATAATCCACCAACTGAGATGTGAAGAGCTTTTTTAGTTAACATGGAGACAATCAGATGTCATATTTTGATGGAAACAGTTAAAAATGGTGACAACAAAGGATTACCACCTTTGTTTTTGAGCACTGTGTGACTCTGAGAAGCAACCAAGCCTCTTAAAACAACAGCTAAAGTACAGGCTGAGAGAGGAAACCACTTTGGGTGAAAAGAGAAAATGATTCTTTTGTATTTTGCTAACAAGGATAGCTGCAATCAGACTGCACAGTGCAACAATGTGGAGGTGTATCTGACCGAGTGACACTCACACTGCACAGTGTGTATTTGTGAGGCATTTGTTCATGGGCCCAAGTGCCCTTAGTATATATTAATATAAAACTTTAAAGTTTTCATAAACAAACTATAGACAACACACTTGACAAAGTCAATTCAGACTAAAATTTCGTCCAAACTTTGCAGCTCTGAAAACTGAAGCAGATCATCCACTTATAGTAATGATAGTGCTAACAGCCCACAGTATCACTGTACTTTAAGTGACAGCATTTATGGTGTAACTATTTCATATCCAGAATAACACACTGCAGATTAGGACAGATGTCAGGAATGTAGGCCTAATATTAGAAGACTCTCTTCTGGGCAAAGAAATGTCCTCCCTTTCCTTTAAATAGCCTTACCCTTGTCCTAAATTTATTTTTCTGTCTAAAGAAATAAATCGAATCCAACATTAACATGGCATATGAAACCGTGCCAAGGCAGTGTTAGGGCAAAATAAATGCCCACATACAGACAGGAGTAAACAAGCAGTCAGCTCTGTTGCTTTGTCTGTGAAAGCCCTACAGGCCCTCGAGCTCAGGAGCCGTTTCTCCCTCTGCAAACAGCTCTGTACCCCGGCCCCAGATGTCTCATTACTGTAAAACAAGCAGAGAGATGAGCGACATACAAGCCACTGGCCCACAACGCTGCCTCCCTTTCAATTAGAAAGGATTAGCCTAGCCTGAGCGGGCCTTCCTGTGCTGTGATATGCTACCTTGCATGGCACAGGACAGCCATATGTCAGACCTAAATAAATTACAGAGGAGCTGAAAGCTTGGTGATAGCAGAAAGGGAGTTATGGCTCCACTAGAGTGCACAACAGGCTTAATAGGAGGAGGATGCTGTAGCCTCTATAAAACTTTACACCCTATGAAAGGGCATGGGCAGAGAAACAGGTATACACCTTCTCTCACTGACTCATAAATTAGACCTATAGGACCCCACAATTCTCAGTAGATTTAGTAGTTTTACTCAGCATGCATTAATCAAGTGGTAAAGCCAAGCCAGTGAAATTTTTGCAGTGTCATGCTTTGGCTAAGCCAACTGGACAGGTCCCATCCAGTCCCATGACTTCTACTGTAGGATGGGAGATCAACCTCAACTGGATAGCAAAGCCCTCATACCACTGCCTGCATCACTCACTTTTATGGGAATAGGGCAGCGTGGGGTTTAACAAGACATTTTACTCGTCAAGGGAACCGACATTACATAACCATAAAACGATGAGGCCCACAAATCACCAGTCGACTTGTGACGCATGGAAGGGCTGGGCTTGTTTTGCAGCTCACAGTCTCGCCACCAAACAGTCTTGTGTTTGTGGGAGTGAGGATAAGAACAACAACAAAGATTTGGAACATAACCTGTTAGTCCTACAGCCACATGAAAGCAGCCTGCATGTCAGAGTTTCTTTAATCCCATATGAAACTGAAAATACAGCTCTAATACTACACTAACCCCTCTGCCCACCGCTCTGCACAATTTTCCAAGGAGTCTGTGCCATAGCTGGAGCAACTCCACTGACCAGGGGCGTCTGTGGTTGAACTGAGCTCGTCTGCAGGTCCGGAGAGGCAGGCAGCGAGCAGGCAGGCAGGCTCCACTACGCCTGACATGGAGCACCCTCGCAGGGGGAACAACTGAGTAATGGCAGGGTAACTTGATCCAGGGTTGGGAGGGAGTGGGAGCAACCCTGACGCCTAAATCATAGCTGTGGGATGGAGAGAGGGAGACACACAACTGTTTTTGGAGGAAAGATATGCCGGAAGATGAGAGGTTGAAGAAACGGTGGGCAGGGCAAGAACAGAAACGAGCAGCGAGAAGGGATGGAGGGTGTGAGGGGGGGAACATGATATTTGGGACATGGCCAAACGACAGGGGATGAAAGTGAACGCCTCTCTGCTGCCTTTCATGCACGTGCCGCACCCACCGCTGGAGTGGGAGGGGCCTCAGAGGAATGACAAGGCGTGGGTTTGGGTTTCAAATTCACAAGCCTGTCTCAAAGAGAATAAACACGCGTAGGCCCAAAATGACTTCTATTTTCCCTGATGTCTGGAGCTAATTGAGATACTTAGACTGGTAGACATAAATACATGTATCCTTCTATATATGGGCCAAAACATTTAACCAGGACTTAACCTGTCCTACAGCACAATAAGTAGAGATTCCTTTAAAAGTCTACTTTTTATTACACTCATTGCTTTTGTTTAAGTTGGTTTCCAGCTTATGCCAGGCCAAGTTTTTTATTTATTTATACTAAATCCAAAACAACTTAAAAAAAAAAAAAAAAAAGCAAGACTGCAAAAAACTAAGTCCACAATCAATGTGTGGTATACCAACTCTTTTAGGACTGGGTCTTAAACTGTCAGACTGAATTAAAACACTCAACTGCTTCATAATTCCAGAGGACCCAAAAGCCCCACGTTTATTGTGTTCAGCTGGTTCTTACTCATTTTACTCCATGAATATGCACCAACAGAGCACAGTATTACTGAGATGATAGATGGCTAGGTTGGGCCAAACTTTACTGCAGAACATGTAGAAAAACTGGACAGACTTTACACAGAAGAGAAGAAAGGGGAGTTTGGGTACGTGTTGGAAGCTTGATAAATTATCATGTCTATTTGAAGAAATTTTACTTTACGTTAGTATTCAACTTTGTCTTATGTTTTAAAAAGAAGGGCCACTCTCAATGATTACTTTCTTTATTAAATTATTTTTGTTTTAATGAATTCAAAGTGTGGTCCGTAATGTTGCAACAAATGCTAGTAACAGCCTCAGAGAACCCAAAGTAAATGTTTGAAATTTTGTTTATTTCATCTGAGCAAAACTCTGAAAAGTCTGAAAAATGGCTGCAGTATTTAGTTTTTCTGCTATATAAATTGCAATATGAAAATATACGAGTATTTCCACAAGAAGGCTTGAATAACTCTAATTGGGCTGTGGAATAATTGGGGTTTTTATGTATTTTGTAGGGAACTGCATCTACTAGTACATAGAAAACACCAAACTATTTACGAAAAGCTGGGAAAGACTGTCCAGAACCTTTTGTATGTGGTGAAACACGGGCAAAGCATTGTGTTCTACTCAGGTAACATTCAGTTTTGGCTGTGCACTCTTCAAACAGAGCTTTGTGGTGCAGATTTAAATGATCAAACCTATTACTGTCTTTGACTTGCGTTACTGTAACAACTGGAAGATGCTGCGAAGAGTGTCTGTTTTTTGTCACATCATCCTTTCTGGAGTAAAATATTTAATTAATACTCACGCTGCGTTTCTTTTGGCAACCAAAACTTCCTTTCAGCATTTCCTTTGTGTTCCTTACTGATTTCGTTGTACAGCATGTCAACAAATTCTGTGTCTTGTAAATAAAGTTAAAAAAAACACTGTATCCAAAAACCTTTAGAGAAAATGTTATTCTCAGTCTCAGAGAGACTCCTCTTGTAGATTAGTCATGGAAAATAAGAACTCTGCTGTGTGTTCTTTTTGCATTAAGCTGCAGAGTTTCAGTGTGAGTTAATGTGCTTTACTTCACAGCGCTGGAAATTCATTTTAAAAGATGTTTTATACATTTTTCTTTTAGCAACTGTTTCTATTTGTGGCAAACAATACACACGGTACATGTCCCTGCAGAGAGAATAGACTGTAAAAGAAACACCCTGCCAAACAACAAAATCCAGTTACTGTTACACACTAAAAAATTCCAATACAAAAATAGTAAATGATGAGAAAACCCCTGATTAAAGGAACTTATAGCAGCTAAAAACCACATTTCCATTATAGTGGCAGAACACAACTTCCTTTTTTTAAGCTTTTACTGGCTGAGCACGACTGAGGTTTTACAGGAACACCCTGCTCCACACTGTCACAGTTCCTTAAACTGTCCTGTACATCCAGTGTCTGGTTGGCTACTCAACAGTTTGGGGGTCAAGGGCATCTTAGTAGCACTAACAAGGGAAGGCAGACTTACTTCCTTGGCAAATTTATAAAGAAACTTTACGGAAGCTCCACATCATTTTTATAAGAACAGCCTTATGATGCATTAAATGACGGATGTAAAAACTAGCAGCCAGTCACTGTCACCATACAGGGTCAATACTGCAGTCCACTCTCATCAAATGTCTTCTGATGGTGCTACAGGACAATATTTTTGACAATGCAAGACGAACAAAATGGTTTGCTAGAAGTGGAACACAGCCAGGAACTATGCTAATGCTCAAAGGAGCAGCCTAATATAATAATATGCCTTCGCTGCCTGCAGCCTACAAATCCTGTAAAAGTCAGTCATTAGGCTTCACATGTAATTTTCATTACCTTTTCTTGGAAACAAGAGTCTAGCAAGACCAACAATTTAGCAGAGAAAGAAATGCTCACCAGACTATTACTGAACCACATCCTCCCTTTTCCATCCACAATATGGTCACCATTCATTATTCAGGCTAGAGATGCACTTTCCTTGTTCTTCAATCCACCACTCCTGACTTCTTTGGGCAGCACTTAACAGATGTGATACCTATCAGCTACTTAGAATTCAGGTAGAACTAAAAAAGTGGGCTAAATAGGCTGATGGAGTTTCTGATTTTGCAACAGAACTTAAGGTTTTTCTTCCAAAACTTATACAAGAGAATTGATTCTCAAGATTCATCACTGAATTAGCCAAAGTATTAGGTTTTAAACAAAGAGCTGCACGTTAATTCAGTCTTGCTGTGCCTATATTGTGTCCATAATATGGAAACATCATAGTGAAAAAGTAGGCCAAGCCTTACAGCAAGATTTATCTCAGAAAAACACAATTATTAACAGCTACACAGGCCAACCTGAAAGCTACTTTATGCAGAATGACTGACTGAATGTTTGGCTGTATTATCATATCCCCCGTGTAAAGTGTCAACAAGGTTTGGGAACGCTCTCAGCTTTTTTTGTTTCTCTACTACTTAAGCTGTTGCTTCAAAGTCTGGCAATGAGTGGCGCCTGAGTGCAAAAAAAATGGTCTCTGTGTGTCTGTGTGTGTGTTGTATGGTAACATGATCTTGGTTATGATTGAGCGGAAATGTTAGACAAGCATCTAAGTTTCCTCTGCCTGCTTCTACCCTCCTCATCTAGCCACATGTGAAACCACATTGAAGCTGCTCGCCGACAAAACTAAACGCTCCAGTCACTCGCACTGGCCTGTGTTAACACTGGATGCCGGGTTTACATACCAGCCCCTCACTCATATTCCAGGGATAGATGATATCACACAGTGTATTTCTTCTTTAACAATCACTGCATGTGATGAACCTTAAAAGTGTGAGACATTTCCCATGGTGAGCTGTGTGATAAAGGAGGCTGCAGCAGCCAAACACTGCTGTGTGTGTAGGAAGGGAGGGTGTTCCTCACACTGACTCATCTATAGGCCGGAGAGCTGCTCTGAGTCGGCAAAAATCTTTAAGAGAAAAATGTGTAGGCTGACCAATTTTCCAAGTGAGCAGAGAGCTGCTCTTTGAAATGAACAATAAAGGTAAATGCAAAGTAATTTCCCAGATGTAGTGGAGCCCGAATCAAAGCTGATTTATGAGTATGTGATTAGCTTTACAACTGGCTATGTCACATAATCTGGCAAACAGCCTAAATGAACTGTACTCACTGTTTGCACTGGGCTGTACTCATTTAACAAAAAGAATCTTGAAAAAGCAAAGAGAAAGCAGCCACTTGAAGCAGAGTGGGGTATTCTGTAAAGTTTAAAGGGACACTTGACTGAATTCAGAAAAAAACACTGCATTCTGCAATTTATCTAGCCATACAGTTAGATTTAGTTTCATTAATACAGATTTTAAAATCTCCACTTCTAAAGTCTCCATTGTGAGTAAAACTTCAGTAGACAGTAATATAGATACACCAACCAGGCATAACATTATGACCACCTGTCTAATGTTGTGCTGGCCTCCTTTAAGCTGCTGGAACTCCTCTGACCCAGTGGTTCATGGATACAGGACCTCTGAGGATGACCGGGATGGTGGCAGTGAATTCTGTGGGTCCTGTGGGTTGCAGGGTGGGACCTACCTAGATCAGACTGATCCTGGACCATCCCACATATGCTCAGTAAGATTTGGATTTAGGGAGTGCCGAACCCGGTGAACATCTTAACTCTGCTGTGTTCCTCTAGCCAATCCTGAGCAGTTTTTGCGGCGTGTCATTGTCCTGCTGAGGGTGGAAACTGGCATCATGGACTGCTGTTACCATGGGGGGTTGTTTGAACTGCAATGTGTACGTGGGTGGTACATGTCAAACATCCACATGAAAGTCAGGACTTAAGGTTTCCCAGCAGAACGTTGCATTATAACAAGATGATCAATGTTATTCACTTCACCTGTCAGTGGTCATAGTGTTGTGGCTGATTGGTGACTCCGTCTCTCTCTTGGCCTATCTTGTTTTGTCCATCAAGTACTTAAAAACATCAAATTTACTGTTATGTTATTACTGTAAGAAAAACTCCCTGGAACTATTGCTTTTATGGAATTATTGTAGCTTGAAAATGTAACTTTAGTGATTTATACATTGTAAAAATTGTGGAACTTATTACAGTTTTGCAGCTCAACTTTTCACAGAGACTTTTTCTGCAGTAGAAAGCAGTTCCTATGAAATCTTTTGATGCTGTCGTCTTTCCAAAGAAAATAAAGTAATAATAATTTCCGGCTTTTAATGGTAGATTTAAGTTAATGATAAATATGTTGTGCCTTGTCCTAGCAGACATATTTCATTTTAATACTATACTTTAAATATGTTGTACATAATATGTGTGCAGTAAACAAGTATATTTTCTTACTGGCAGTTTGTTGCACTTTAGGACATTAAGAGGAAGAATTATGGCTTATAGACACTTTCAAAAGCAACAATTGCTTTCATTGTCGATTAACCTCTCAATTATTTTCTCCATTAGTTGTTTGCTGTCAGAAAATGGTGAAAAATGTAGATGAGTTTTTCCTGAAGCCTAAGATGAGTGTCTTGTGTTGTCCCAGACTTTGTTTTTAATTACTCAGGCCAAATGACTGTTCATTCATTAAAATAGAAATTAATCTAATAGTTGACATCTGATCAATGCATCTTTGCAGCTCCACATTTGAAAGTTCTCTTTTTTGAAATGCAAACATCAAGATCCACACCAAACTGTGGATTTGTAATATTTACTGTTTTGCTGGCTAAAAAGTTTACCTACCCAACTCACAAGTGCTTGTCATGTCCAAGATTTGATGTTACCTCCCACCTTGCTGCTAAAACTACCAAATTTACACGGACACATAATGCAAAATGCCATTGATGTGACTTCAGTGTCCTCAGTGAGGAGTAGGTTTGCCATCACTGTTAGGTTGACGCCGTTTATGTGAGCCAATCAACTACAACAGAAACAAAAAGCAAGATTTCCCAGCATACTTAATCATACTGGAGAGGAACTTAGTGGCAGTGGTTACTGCAATAATAAAAGAGCCATGTGGAGCACGTAGTGTTCATGTTGTAGGAGTTTCTGTATGAACACTATGCCTAATGTGAAAAAGCATTTACTAATTTGAGCACTGTGACATGCTTTCCATCACCGGCACAAAATATTACTGTGACCGCAAATTGAAAATAAAATGGGACCCACTGACAGACTTTTTTCCCTCCCTATAGGTCTTAATGATGTCACCTTAACATGAGTCAGATGAGTTATTTTACAGATCTCAAAGTCTGAATTATGTGACACTGTCATCAGGCCCCAGTGACACAATTCAGCAAAGCAGCAGGTAAAAAAAATGCTTTTTTCCCTAATAAACTGCCACCCAGGTGCTCTTGAGCAAATCACTGCAGCCCCAGCTTCTCTGGAAAAAAATACTGTAAAGAAAATTCTGTTTCCTTTTAAGTTTCCCTGCTGTAAGATCTAAGATGAGCAGAAACCTTTATAGCATCTTTGCTATGTGAAAACTGGGCTGCTGCAGACAGCTACGGTTATAAATCGTATCTGGAAAGGAAAACCAAAGAACACTCACTGGAACATTGTATACCACAGTGAGAGAGATTTCCAGTTCCAATAGCATGGCTCTGACTGGAGGGGAATTTTCTCCTTCACCGAGCTCCAAAATCCATCTTTAAACAACTTTCAGGTGTTTAATTTAAATCTTCACTCTGATCTTTGAGAAGTGACGGGAAAGGGTCTGTGAATTCTATCAGACTGGCTTTAAACCAGTCCCACAGCTTGTTTACGGAGACTATTTCTATAATCTAAGTTATGAAAGCCACACAAAATTGTGATGTCAAAGTTTTCCTATGCAACAGTGTGCCAGAAAAAGACTTTAAGCGGTTTCTGTCAACCTTTCTAGAGAGCTCATGTAGAGCCAAATGGCAATTCAACGACATATGAAAGCAACATATCAATGAACAGCACACAGAAAACCTCCCGCCTGCTCTACACGTGTCCTGACCTTTGGTCTTTCTGCGAAGAAGTAGTCATGTATATATGGAGTTTTGTGCAAACGTTCAAATACATTCAGACTAACGGGTGAAAAGAAGCAAACATAAACCCTGAAACAAACAGCCATACTAAAAAAATCATATTTATACAATCTATTACCTCAATCAATCAAGGGCCATGCCATTCAGCATAGGCAATCATTTCTCTCCAGCTCCTCCGATCTTTTGCTCTCTGAATTGTGACTATTGCCCATTTCCATGTGTAGTCATGATGTCTGTCCGTCTATCATTTTCTGTCTGCCTTGTCTTCTCTTCCCATTCATTTTTCCAGTTGTGACTATTTATTCCAGGGTCTCTTTCCTCATGATGCGTCCAAAAAATGTTGCTTGCCATTTCCTAATTTCGTTCAGTAGCATATAATTTGTGTTTCGTGTTTTTAAAACATCTTCATTGGTTATTTTGGCCATGTAAGAAATACACAGCATGCGTCTGTAAACCCCATCTCTACTGTGGTGACTTTGTTTTGACATTTTATTATTTATGTTCCAGGATTCACATCTGTACATCAGAACTGGTAGGATGTAACGGGTGAGAGTCCTCATACGGATGGTAATTGCTATTTCTTATTTGTTAGCATAATGTTAATTTCCGTTAAAGCTGTTCTTCCCATCGCTGCTCTGCATCTGATTTCATCCATGAACCGAGATATTTGAAATAATGAACCTGCTTCAGTATTTCGTGGTCTACTTCTATGTTATAGGTTGGGATGACATTTTTCTTTGAAATTACCATTACTTTTCGGTTTTCTGTTTAGTTTAAATAGACCCTCCAGAAAAACGCGGCCAAAAATCCTTGATTATGCGGGCTAAAATCCTTGATTATGTGAATAAATATGCGGGGTTTTTACGCCATTTTATGCGGGGAAATTGTGGAAAGTTGCTAAGTATGCGAATAGTTGTGAAATATGCAAAAATATGCGCGATTCACCTGCCGTTCTAGCCGCAGAGGAATGTGTCCTCTAATCAGACACTGGGACTGCTGCGGGGTTACTGGACTGACAGCCTGTGCTTTGGGAGGGGGAGAAGCTCACAGCAGCATCTGCTGCTTGTTGAAAACAGTAACTGCAGAATGATCCCAGTTTTCCTGTCAGTCTCCAAAACGGCAGAAAAAGTCGCTAGATTTGTGGGTCGTCGCTTTTGAAAAAAAAGTCGCTAGGACGCTTTGGAAAGTTGCTAGATTTAGTGAGAAAGTCGCTAAAATGGCAACACTGGCGCCACGCTCCGCATCAGCTCGTGCTTCTAGTGTGTGTGTGAATGTGCGAACTGATGACGTCAGGCCGGGCGTCACATAAAAATTCACTCACAACTCCATTTATATTGGTTATAGTTTTCTCATTTTATGCGGAAATTGTGAAATCAAGCGGGACCCGCATATTTCCCTTTTTTTTCGTGGAAATGTGAGATTCTTGCGGGAATTATGCGCTGTTTTGCGGGGATTATGCGGCCTTTTGGGAAATAATTGACCCCCGCATAATCAGCGGCATTTTGATGATTAAAGCGGGAATTCATGCGATCGCATAATCACGTTTTTCTGGAGGGTCTATTTAAAGACAGACCAAGTTTTTGGCCCTCTGTATTAATCATGGATACTATGGTTTCTAAGTTTTCCTCACTGTTCACTTTCTCAATAGACCTCAATTAACTCATTAGGAGGACATACATAATAGTATAACTATTTATAAATTCCCTGACTCTTCACTTCAAAAATGGGCTCCTGTAAGCAACTGACTGAGGATCTGAAATTAAACCAATCACTGGCTGCAAATTAGGACAAGACTATAAGAAATGTCAGAACTCTACCAGTTTTTATTTTTCACTGTCTGAAATGTCAATGAGAAATGGCAGTTAAGGGGAACAGTGGAAGTCCTGACAAAATGTGAATGAGCAAAAACATTTTCAGATCAAACTGTGCATGTGTTGAGCAGAAAGGAAAAGCAAAACCTCCACCAGACAACAAAGGAGCCACGGGAAGGTTTAGCTGACTCAATGTTCATTTCATCATAGTCAAGGCAAGACAACTTCTGGATCAGCCAGACTGAACTGAAACAAGTTCTGTGGACAGATGAAGGTAAAATTGAGCCCTTTACAGAAAGCCAACAAAGGTACAAAATGAGGAAAAAGGAACAGCAGCTGGAGGTTAAAGTATTGTGCTTTGGGGCTGTTTAGCACCCAGGAGCACAGAGAGAGAGAGAAGAATGGATTCCACTAAATACCAGTATTTCCTGATGCAAACATCAAGTTGTCAGTCTTGTGTGAATATCTGTGAGTAGATCTTAAACAAACTGAGTTTACAAGAAATATCAGAGAACCAAGTAAAGACTGAGCCTAAACCTTTGCACAGAACACAGTTATTGTTTAACTTTCCCTATCTTTATAAGCTCATGTTGAAGTTTAGTAGCATATTAGAATTTCAAGAAAGGCACATTTCTTTAGTTTGAGATGTGGTACACTCAAATACAGAAACAATTAATTTCCCTAATGGCATCGCAAACTGTAGCATGTTTTTGACCCAAATACTAATTTTATTTCTCTCACAACACTGCTTCTAATATTGTTATAAAATATGCATATTACTGTGTGATACATATAAATATTCTGTGCAGGAATACTTCAACTTTGGTTATTTTATAAAATGTTAACAATTTGTTACAATTTTAGACTGTAACTGAGAAACAGTATAGTGACTCATATTGAGTCTAGCTACTTACACTTCTGATAAGGCACAAAAACATGTAGTATTAACAGATGGTAGGTGATTAGACGTGTGACTGTCACACCTGGAGGTTGACATGAATTTGTTAACCACTGATACAACAGTTTGGAAACTTGGTCAGATACACTGCACAACATATATACATAAATCCGCCAATTTGCTAATTTAATAGCTTAAAATTTTAATTCAAAACTGATTAACTGTTCAAAATTAATTGTAAATTAATTTGCAATTATGTGTGCAACCCCTGCACAACCTGAGACAGAGACCTATGGATACATTTGTATGAACAACAAACTCTCTGCCTGCTCATATTTTCATCTCACAGTATGATGCACATCTTTAAGTTGCCTAAACCCTGACCCAGCTGCATATGTCAAGTTAGAGAATGGGTGTGTAGCACAGAGTTCACCACAGATGTGCTCTAAACAGGGAACGGGCATATTGTTGTTATTAAGCCTGTGTATCTACAGCAATCCAAACTAAAATCCATCCAGCTTCATAAACTCCCTCCTCTAGCATTCAGATGTACACTGTACTCCACAGGTACATGTCCAACTGCTGACATTCAGGAAAAGAGTTGAGAACAGAAGCATGGTTACACACAAAGCAGCATTAATGAGTTCAGTGTGTGCTGACACATCCCTCAGGTCTGTTTTGTGTCTGTGTACATCTACTGAAGGGAATCCTAGCCTCGGTGACGTAGTTCTGCGATTCACAGCTGCAGGGTTAGCCGCAGGCCTACTCTGCATTTGCTACACACACTGTATGACATCTGAGTTACACTGTTCTACCCACCGTTTGATGCATATGCATTATTACGCAAAAACCTGCACTTTCTGAAGATTGTTTTTTGAGTTTGAACCCACCATTCCTACTCTAAATCCAAACCAGAGCCACAGATTCTGCTTGCTGCATGTAAAAGCTGCCGTGATAACAGTGCAAACGAGCCGTGTTTGGCCTCATTTTCTCCGTCTAAAAGCAGCGGAGTGGGTGGAAATGTGGAACTAACTTTAAGCATGTCTCACCTGGATCCCCAGTTAGGTGGAGGGAGCGCCTTCAAACTACAGAACGGCTCATTTTTCTTAAAAACCTGGTAAAACCGTCGATCCTCATAACTGTTTCTCTCCAGCCATTTTGAGCCAAACCATTGACTTGAGCCTGCGGGTGTCACAAACCATACCAGGATTGTTCCACAACAACATTCATCGGTGTTTCAACACTAGAATAATATACTGTAAGCTAAACCTACAGTTATAGCAAATATATCAAATTCCACTTAAAATGATGCTTTCCATGTGAACAAGTAACCATATATATGATGTGAATTTCTTGTTACATCCCGCTTGAACAAACGTGGTACGGTCCGTAAAATTCCGGGGACCTACTTTGCTGTGTTCTGTCAGAGCAGCCAATGAGCGGCCGAGTAGTAACCTGTAGCAGCCATAGTGTATGGTAGCAGCACAACACAGAGCTGTCAGTGTCAGACACACAGCAGACATCACACCACAGCGGTGGGCTCACTGCACGTAACGGGACTGTACCGCTGCACACTCAGAGGAAAACGATTTTATGACGTTAAAATAACACAAACAAGCAGGAGTAGAAGAAAAGTTTTAATTCTTAATGTGAGCAAAAGTAGTCTACAAAGCCTACATTAAAGTAGTTGGTCGTGAAGATGGATTTCTAAACATTCTCCACAGTTCTTTTTAAATGTCTCATTTCCTGTATAAAAACAATTGTCATCAATTTAATGTAAAGCTTGACATTCAGTCCACACTGAATTTTTAGAACATGCACATCCATAAAGTCCCTGCTTCTCTCGCCACTCACTGCAGCTCGAGCACACCAGGTCACCTCCAGCTCTGCTCAGACAGCGTGGAACTTCTGTACGCTACACAATGGCAGGCTGCAATTCTGGAGTAATTTAGATAAACATGTTTAAACTGGAAACTGATTTTAAAGAGGGGAAATGATGCAGGAAGTCCCTCCCTGCAAGTTGACAAGACTAGTTTCTCAGATTTCTAACATATGAAGGTCTGGAAGCCTGAATCTGTGTCTCTGAGACTGTCACTAGAATTCTGCAGTTTTAATGTGGACATGTCCAGTCATGCCTTTAACAAATGTGTCTTTCACCATATGAAAACATCATCTGGACATGATGGCAAAGTAAAAAAAAAAAAAAAAGATTTTCAACTCAGGAGGACTTTAAACTCTGTCACTTCACTACATATAAACTATGAGCACCATTTTTATTTAAGGATTGCCATGGCCCTAAAAACAGATCAGGCAACCCATACAAGCAGAATTGTGTAATGACACTGACAAAAGAAACTGTATTTAACGTGAATTGATTATTTATTGACATCGTGACTGATACGCAAACTGACTAATAAGGCCAAAATTGGAATTGACACCAATACAGTATATCATATATATATCTGTGTGTGTGTGTGTGTGTGTGTGTGTGTGCATCAGATATTAGGTATACCTAATATTATTATTACTATTAGTAGTAGTAGTAGCAGTACTAGTAATAATAGTTATAGAATTTTTTTCAAAAACAAAGTTATATTATTGTAAAAACATGTACTTCTGTGTACCAATTCTCAAATAAATGAATAAATAAATAAATGTACCAAGGTTAGAAGATTTAAATATTCAAGTAAAGCCAGGTGCAGTATATGAGTAGAGTATTTTGGGTAATCTTACTTACACCACTGCAAAAAGGTTCAGTAAATGGACTAATATTTTTATTTCTTACTGCAACACTAGAAGACAGAATAGTAAGTACAGTCATAAGTCTCACTGACAACAATATTTCAGTGTTACCCAGTGGTGTGTGTTTGTTTATGCTTCGGGCTGCTGTAAGAATCTTAATGAAGTCCATATTAATTGCTGGATTACATTATAGAATGAATCAGTTATGACACAAATGCATAACCAGAAACATTTAGACACACACATGTACGCACACACGCACGCACGCACGCACGCACGCACACACACACGCACACACAACCTTTCCACTGGTGTTTCACACCGCGTTCTTGGTGCAATGAAGCATGGTGTTGTTAGTTTTGCAATTTGAGTCACCTGGGGCTACACATGTCCTGTTTTGTTAACCACTGTCACAGGTCACAGTGTATAGTTTGTGGCAGGTGGCGATGCTCTCTTTCTCTGTGTGTTTCTGTGTTCTGTGTGTCTGGATGACAGACAGAAAAAGATGCATCATCTACATGCTATTTCACTTTTTATACCGTCTGTCTTTTTGTTTTCGTCTCACACACACACACACACACACACACACACACACACACACACACACACACACACACACACACACACACACACACACACACACACACGTTTGTACTTCTATCTTAGTGAGGACATCCATAGGCGTAATGCATTTCCTAGAGCCTTACCCTAACCTTAACCATCACAACTGATTGCCTAAACTTAATCCTTACCCTAACCCTAACCAAACCTCAATTCATACCTGTTCTCTAAAAACAAGTCTTCACCCTCAAACATGGCTGTTTCAAAGTGAGGACCGGCCAAAATGTCCTCACTTTGTAAAAATGTCCTCACTTTGATAGTTAAATGCAGAAAATGGTACTCACCATGTAGCAAGTACAAGAACACACACACACACACACACACACACACACACACACACACACACACACACACACACACACACACACACACACACACACACACACACACACACACACACACACACACACTGTTGAGGCAGCAGCAGAAGCCTCCAGAACAAAGATGTGTAATCAGGAACTTCAGTACAGGTGTTGTCACTGCTGCTTTACTGAAAGCCTCTGTTTCACGCTGATAGTGCTCGGCAAGTAATATCAATATTTCTCATCTCCCAAAACAGGATATGAAAGAGAGCTGCCTTTTTCTGCAACCCTTGATGACACACCGAGGTGCCACTCACTAGCATTTTTGTCTCAGGACAGTACTGCTTGATTAAATCCTCAGGTATCACTCTGGAACATATGTTTAGACATCCACAGTGGCATTCCGTTCTTCAGCAGTTTGTATGTGGCTGAACATTGAGCTCTGGACTATGTATGTGAGCTGAGGACTTTTTCAACAACACATAGGGGTCTTAACTATAGAAAAAAGTAGTTGTGGCATCCCTACTTTGTGATCAATACCAGGATCTTTAGCTCAGGGCCAAATAGAATTAAGAATTGCTTTAGGATAATGACAGTATCGACCAGCGCTCAGTAAAGCGTTTCAAGCTGTGGCAGGTTAATTCCCATCTATGAAGGTGTACAGGGAGCCAGTCTGAGTCAGGTTTGACGGTCAAAGTAATTCTCTCCAGTGTGGTGGTGCTGCCCTCACTCTGTGCACGGCAACTACTCTTCCCCCCTACCCATACCACACAGCCATCTGAAACCACTGTACGATGATTTATGACATATTCTTTGGAAGCTCATACATTTCAGAGCGTCTGTGCCATCAGAGAAATGGAGAAATTTTGGCAGAAGCTACTTACATAGACCACACTAGTAAAATCCCACTACTGCAAGGTTATGGAATAAGTTATGCTCTTCATTGGCATGTGCATTCAAATCTGTAAACGCAAAAGTCCTGAGGCCAGTCATAGATGACATGTCATGAATTACAGGTCAAAGTGAGTTATAGCCAGATCAGTCTACAGAGCATTAAGGTCGAGTTTGTAATATAATATAATAACACAATTACACTTAAGGAAAAAGGGTTGGGCAAACATTTGTAGGAAAGAATTAGATCTTTATGCAAGTTAAAACAATTAGTTCCTCTAAGGACACAAAGAATTCGGGCAAAATACAAAAATAAGGGGAGTAAGTTCCCTCTCTTCTCCTCTAGCTGATATATTTTTTAAGCAAAGTACTCTAAGTGAGCATTCCTTCTTCCATATTCCCTCTGTGAATAAAAGTAATTTACCTTGCTCATTATGTGAGACGTTGAGGTGTTTTGATGTTTGGAGATGAAAATGCTTTGAGATGAAATATTCATTTTTTTAGTTGGCTTAATTATGTATGTGTCCACTGTCAAGTTGAAAACTGCTGCTCCTGTGAGGGATGTTTCAAGCGTACCTTTTTGCCATTGGCGCAGAATACATTACCTCCTTATTACAGGGACTGCCTGGCATACATTCATATGCAACCTTATGGAAATATTAAATGATGAGGCTGCACACCTCAATGGACACACTGAATAAGCATGAGCGTCTCTGGCTTGTGACTCATAATGTGAGGGTTGGGCTGATTGTCGTTTTTGACTCAAGTGTTCCATTGTGTTAGCTACGACTTCTTGTCATTTCCAAAGCGTATCCCTGTACTGTTTGTTCTTTAATTAAACGAACCTTATTACTTCGAGGGTAAGACGTGTTTGGTATCTAACCTATAAGCAGATAGAGGAGCTGCCCTGGGTGAAAACTGCCTGGCATTCTGAAAGTCATATCCCAGTATGTGCGGCCTTGTGGTCATCTTGCACATCAGCTTGAGGTGTTTTCAAATAAGCCACATCAAAGGAGCAGAGCAACATTTTCGGAAATATTCAAAATTGGAGTGAGATGACAAGATACCACACCTATGTCTGTATAGTAAATGCAAAGCAACAGCTGCAGCTTCATTTTAGCTTTGTTCAAAGACTAGATATGGAAAAACACCTAAATTCCTTAGATTTTCATAGAAGACAAAAATGAAATCTCTAGGTTTAAAAAGTGCCTGAAAATTGCATTCTTTCCAATAGCCAGCAGGGAGCAACACTTCTGGCCACAAATAGAAGTCTGACTGCATAGAAGTCTTTGACAAAATAACCCGACTTCTCACTAGACGTGCTATCTCATTTAACATTTTCAAATTAGTTTATTGTCTCAAATGTAGGGCTGCACAGTGAGTAGTGGTTAGCACTCTCGCCTTGCAGCAAGAAGATCCCCGGTTCAAAGGTGGGTCTGGGATCTTTCTGCATGGAGTTTGCATGTTCTCCCAGTGCATGCGTGGGTTTCCTCCGGGTAGTCCAGCTTCCTCCCACAGTCCAAAAATATGCTGAGGTTAATTGGTTACTCTAAATTGCCCGTAGGTGTGAATGTGAGAGTGATTGTCTGTATATGTAGCCCTGCGACAGACTGGCGACCTGTCCAGGGTGTCCCTTGCCTTCGCCTGAGTCAGCTGGGATAGACTCCAACACCCCCCGCGACCCTCGTGAGGATTAAGTGGTGTATAGAGAATGGATGGATGGATGTCTCAAATGTTAGTTTGAAGACTTTTTAAACAGAGTAATAATTAAATTTTGTAAATTTTAGTCCCATTTTTAAGAAAACAGTGTTACACGAATGTGAACATCTATTCAAAAACCCTTGAGGAACACACTTGTCATGTCCTCCAAGTCCTCGAGCGCCTCCTGCAGAACAGACTTTTAGTCAAGGTGGAAAAGTGTGAATTCAACACCACCACAGTCGCCTTCTTGGACTACATCATCTCCCATGGGGAAATCAAGATGGACCCTCAGAAGGTTTCAAGGACTGGCCCCAACAGACCCACAAAGCGCTTCAAAGATTCTTTGGATTCGCAAATTTCTACCGTCGATTCATCCAGGATCACAGCAAAATCGCCACTCACCGCTCTCACCTCCACCATCAGAACCTTCCTCCGGATCCCTCAGGCCGACCAAGCATTCCATGATCTCAAACAGCGTTTTGTCTCTGGCCCCATTCTAGTAAATCCTGATCCCAGACCCCAGTTTATTGTTGAGGTGGACACTTCAGACATAGTGGTGGGAGCAGTTCTATCCTCACAGTCACTCTCCAACTAGAAACTTCAACCCTGTGCCTCCTTCTCCCGTCACCTCTCCCCTACTGAGACAAATTACAATGTTGGAAATCGAGAGCTACTGGCGGGGAAGTTGACACTGCAAGAATGGCAGCACTGGCTAGAGGGAGCTGAACCCCTCTTCATCAGATGGACAAATCATTGGAACCTGGAATACTTATGTTTGATCAAAAGACTGAATGCATGTCAGGCTTGCTGGATGCTGTTTCTTGGGCGTTTTAACTTCACCCTCACCTATAGATCTGGGTCTCGGAATGTCTAACCAGATGCTTTGTCTTGCCAATTCCCCTCTCAGGAGACGCCACATGAGCGCGAACCCATCCCCCCCAGAACTTGCCTCATCGATTCTCTTACCTGGCAGGTGGAATTCAAGGTCCACCAAGCACAGGTTCTCCAATCAGATCCAGATGATGGTCCTCCAAACCATTTATTTGTGCCAAATTCTGTTTCTCCAGTGGGGGCACTCCTCCAGGGTTGCCTACTATGCTGTAGCAGCTTGAATCTTAGAGGTTATCCATTGCAAGTTTTGGTGACCTTTCATGGAAAAAGACACCCAGGAGGTGGTTGCTGCCTGTTCTATCTGCGCCCCTAAAAAGACCCCTCACAATCCAGTTGTTGCCTCCTGCAGCCATTACCAATCCCTCCGCACCTATGGTCCCATATTACTATAGAGTTTGTTACTGGCCTGTCTCTACCTTCAGGTAAAACCACAATACTCACTATAGTTGATCGCTTCTCCAAAGCAGCCCATTTTGTGGCCCTTCCTAAGTTGCCTTCAGCTAAAGAGACTGCAGAGATGATGATTGACCAAGTCTTCAGGTTGCATGGTATCCCTGCAGATACTGTCTCTGATCATGGGCCACAGTTTATGTCAGAGGTATGGAGAGCTTTTTGTATTGCCCTGGGGGCAACTATGTATCTCATAACTGGATTTCATCCACAGTCGAACGGCCAGATGGAACGGGCAAATCAATCCCTGAAGACCTTCCTCCAGTGCAAGACTTCCGTAAAACCATCAGCATGGAGCAGCCTACTCCATCCAGGAGAGATCAGGGTGGAGTAGGCTGCTGGACAACTCTCTAACTAATGCCTCTTCTGGATTGTCTCCGTTTCAGTGTACTCTTGGCTATCAACCACCCCTGTTTCCCTCCCAGGACCAGGAAATTTCCATTCCTTCAGTCCAGACCTTCATCTGGAAATGTGAGAGATCCTGGAAATGGGCTCATGCCTGCCTGCCCACAGCATATGGAGCACCGGATTCCTGCCCAGCATACACCTCTGGTCAGAGGGTCTGGCTCCAAGCAAAGGATTTGCTCAGAGCCAGCAATGGAAGTGCTGATGAAATGTCTTTTTAAGCATTCCCTTTTCATTGTTAAGCTAGGCTAATGATGCCCATACTTAAAAAATGGCTTTATATTTTGGAAAATACACTTTGCTTTCTTTCAGAGAATTAGATCAGCCTTAGCGGTTAGCTTAGCTTAGTGAGACTTTGTCTCCAGCTGAAGGTTAAAACAATCTGTCTACCAACTCTTGAAGAATTTTAGGAAATCAATGCAGGCACATGGAAAACAGCAGACCTGCAAATCCACAATGTTGTTTTGTGACAATAGCATAAATCACTATGCCACCATGAAAATACCGCGAAAATCTATCTTACTATTAAAAAGTTAGCCAGAAATTAACTGCAAGTTTGTCATAAATCTAATTTGCAAATGAAAATATGACCTTGCTGCAAAATTACTGGCAACATTGACAAAGTTACCTACAAGTGTCTGCCAGAAAAGTGGGAATAATACCATTATTGCCAGAAATGGTGTTCAAATCAATTCTAAATTGACATGTTTACCTGGCAAATTTGTCACTAGAAGTTTCCTAGAAGTATAGCACTATGTACAACTGAGCGGTGGCAAACCTCTTGTTTTTGCCAGGATGTTGCTGCAAGTTAATCAGCAGTCACCAAGACTGACAAACTTGTGACAACATTGTTTGGCAAACTAATGATTTTGTTGCAAATCACCCAGAAATTTGTTGCAAAACATTTTGCTTTTGTAAGATAACATGTCTAAAGCTCAGCAATAAATCTGTTAAATCTCATTTGATTAATCTTTACAAAAACTACATCTCAACATTTTGGTTCTATCAATTTTCACTCTTAAAACGAATAAATATATTATTCATTTATGTCCCAAAATGAATGGGCATGATGGACAAAGAGAAATGAAGGAAAAAAGAGAGCTCAGTGTAAACTGATAGAAGGTACAGTTACATTAGACACTTTCTGTCTCTTTGATGGACTGTCTGGCTGTGTTCAGTGTGTGTGTCCTAGCATTTGTGCATGTGTATTTGTATTTAGTTTCCAATAGTTAAACCTCTGACTGGCTTTGTTGCTCTACTGCTGTCCAAAGCATTGAAGTCAAGGCCCTCACGCTCTTTCCAAAGTTGTAAAACATGAAAATGAAACACTAGTCTATCTTACTTTCAGTGTTGTCCAGATGTCACATTGAGTTTTGATGTGCTGTACTCTCCACATGTTTCTAATAGGGACTTTTGCTGCACGCTTGGCTTACACCTTTGGGGTAAATACTCAAGAGGTGATCAGGGTGAAGAGATAGGTTAAACTACACGTGTTTAAGTATGTACACGTGTGAGTACACCTTAAAGGAGGAAATTCAATACCTTGTAATTTGGTTAGCCCAAGTTCTGTTCATGATAACAACATTTTAATCATATGTCCGTATATATAATTTCTACAGTATGAGCATTATGCTTTTTCTATACAGAGTACTGTCGTTTTGAGTATTGCCAGGAAAGGCTTTAGAGTATCTCAATGTTCAACCAAATCTTGCAATGCATCACTGATAATTTCCATAATAGAACTGCAAAAATCCCACTTGAATTCCTAAAACCTTTCCACATCAGAGTACCGCCTGTATCCAACGCTGAGTAAGTTTCCCCATCCTGAACACTTCATTACAAACATTAAATGAGCACTATCTCTGTACATGTTTATTTCTAAAGCCTTCCTGGTTGTTATGTTATTATTGCAGTCATTTCCTGTGCTGGAATTTCATTTTGGGGCTCCCCTTTGGCTCCTAAAACTTACCAGCAGCCCGTCACCCTTTCAGCACCTCTCGCTGGCTCTTGTAAAGGTGTGGGTGGCCATGGTTGGACCCTGAAGTGGTCGCACGGACGCTGAGCTGTGAAATTACATTAAGCCGCCAGGCTAAGGCCCATGGCAATCCTCCCTTAATGAAAACTGTTTCACAGCGCAGGCTGCTCGGAGCACCGAAGACAATCTGTTTGACAACCAGGGCTTAATGTGGAGAGGTTGAGTAAAGGGACACCATAGTAATTGCTGGAATTTTGGATGTTCATTTATAGTGCTCCGCCGCTATTCATAAGCAGAGAAAAATGTTCTGATGTTCTGTAAGTGTGTGTGGGAAAGGAGTAGGTGTGTGGTATTCATATTCATCCAGTGAAAACAGCAGTGGCCTATAACAGATTGAAACATAAGCACACACACAAACATAAACCACCCACGTACTATTTACTCGTAGAGCTGCACCATTGTACCTATATAACTACGACGTCTCAAATCTATTTCCTTGTAAAGGAAATGTGACATATAGATTCATATCATCAGGTAACAATGACACAGAATAACTGGGTTTGAAAGGTCACACAATATTCATCAATGAATGGTGAGCTCCATTATATTTTTAGAGCTGCCACATTACATTTGAGTAAAGTGGAGAGGAAGAGCAGGAGAAAATTCAAAATGAAAAATATTGCTGCTGTTTGACTGAGATCAATATTTACCCCTTTGTCACTAAAATTGCAGTCTGTGGTTCTCAAAGAGTTGAAAAACTATATCTAAAGCTGCACTGATCAACATTCTATAGCAACAATGGATTAAATAACAATGTGAGGTAGTCAAAAGAGCCACTGTCGATCTCACAAAGATTTTTTTTCCCAACACTGTTACTTCCCTCAATGGCATCTAAAGAGCTTCTTCACTTCCTTTAGCACATTGCTTTGGTGTCGTCAACCCTGTTTCCAGCCATAATAAGCAGCAATTATCTGTGAAGAGGTTCTGATACAGCAACAAAACATTACTTGCCAGAGTCAGATATTGTTCTCAGGATTTGATGGAGACCAAAACAGAGTTCAAAGGAGAATCATTATTGGACTGATGGTGAGAAACACGACCCTAGATGGCTGCTAAACATGCTTCCCTTCTGATGTTTTCTTATTAATGTGTTGTTTTTCACTAATTCATTTCCAGAAACAGAAACTTTCAAATGGTAATGTGTGGTATTATCTGAGTTTTCATATATTTGTAAAAGAAGATATAATGCAAACTTATGAAATATTTTTTTAAAAATCATAAAAAAAGAGAAGAAAAAGCCAACTTTAAAAACAACGAACAAGTCATGTGATAGGGACATGACGAATCAGGGAAGGGCACATAATGGCTGATGAGACCAGAGTTACGAATCAAACACAGCTGTTTGCGTTGTTGTTTTCAGACCTATATTTTCCTGCCTGTCTAGACTAGAATACAATCCCAAAGTTTTCAAACTAAAACGGCGTTAGCAGCATTTCACAAATGTCTATTTTAGAAATGTGAAAAATCTGGAGTGTGGACACTACGCGAAAACGTAGGAGAAGTCATGCATTTTAAAATGAAACTGTACTGATGTGAACATAGCCTCAGAGACACATCTGTACTTGCCTACATGAAATTGAAACTGCCTGCATGGTAGATGTCATACTGCATTTTTTGTTTAGTGCTTCATTTTTGTATTTGAACAGTCCATCTATAATAAAAAGTAACTTCTGAGTCCAGTTTCAAGTCAATCATTTTTAAACAGAGCAGAAAAGACTCCAGCTTGATAAAACTTGTCACTGCAGTACACCTCAGTTCACACACATTATTTCACCACGGACCAGTTTTAACTATAAGAGATGATGCCTCCAAAAATAACACCTTAATAGACCAAGTTTGACGTTTTCGCAGAGAGCACAAATGCTGTTCCAGCCGCAAGGACAAATGAACAGTAAAATGCAACAGGAGCTCCAATAAATACAGTATAAATTTAAACTGGGCTTTCCAGAGGATGGCTGTCTCCGTTTGACAGTCCCAAGAGGAGGAAGAAGGCTGGGGCAAGACTGTCTGGAGCGCTGAGGTGCTGCGAGTGCATTTATGTGTATGTGCATGCATGTGTGAGGATATGTTCACATACGTCTCTCTAGCCAAAACAAGTATATATCTTGGCCTGCTGTGTAGACAGGCAGCGTTACGTTCACCCGCAGGTCAGGAGCTCTCTGCCCCATGGCCACCCACCCCTGTGGAATAATGGCAGTGGGGGAGTCTGAGTCTGCAAGGGGCCCTCTTCACCCTCAGTGCACACTAATCCTCCATGAGAGTTATTATCTAATCCTGATTTTTGAGAAAAAAAGAAATACAATAAGGACATTTTTTTATAGCTCAGTTCATTCCAGTTTCTCCTTAGATTAAAGGTGCACTACAGTGATTTTTCAAGTAAAAATCTGTTTATTTGTAACGGAGAGTAAAATTCAACCCAGAAAAACACTTCTATAATGGTTTCTATGGCTCTGGAGGCACTTTGTAAGTCTGACAGAAGTCTGATAAAATAAGGTTTTACCATGATGGTCACCATGGTCATACAATTATATTTTATCAAAAAGCCTTAAAGCACTAGAAACTGAAATGAAAGACATGGATGTTTATTAAGGAGTGAATTAATGGCACAGGCTTGTCAGACTTTGAGAAACTGTAGTCTGCTGCTACATCAGTTAACGTGCTGATTGGCTTGTTGGTCTGCAGTCCCCATCAGAGCTCCATGTTTGCCTCTCCACGAAGAGTCATTACGAGATCAAAATTAAAGCAGCACAGGCAGAAATACTCTGATTTCTAGGTCTTACATGTCAGAAACAATAAATCCAACACTTCATGTAATACTGTTTGATAGCATCTCAGACCTGTCTGTCTGGTGGAGGAATACATGGCAGAAAAAGTACTCAGATCCTGCTGTAAAAGTAGTCAAATCTCACAATGATAATGTTACTTATTTATGTTTTTGAGAAACTTCAGTATGAAAAGTGAAACTATTCACTGCAGTGAAATGGCCCTGCAGAGTAATAACAACTACAGTATTAGAATTATGTTCAATAATCATTACATTTAGTATTTTCTTAAAGTAGGGCTAGATTTCTTTTGAGCTTGTAATATTTTATTAAATAACAATTCATGATCCTGTCTGAACACATACTGTCTTTTGTGCGTATAATGGTTATCTGCATAGTAAATAGTATCTATAGTTTCTCTAAATGCCTATTGTCTAGCAAACATAGGAAATGTTTTAACATTTCAGTCAGAATGATAACAAAGCACAGATATAAAGTGGCATGAAATGGAATTAAGGTAAAATACTTCCCATGTGTGTCTAAGTCAGTAATTGAGTAAATGTGCCAAGTTAAATGACACCAATAAATGACCAGCTCCTTTAAACCTCATGCCTCCTCTTCTAATCCAGGCACCCTGTTAGAAACCAACTGTAGATCAGTATTCACAGGCTGATTAGCCCTCCTCATGATGAGTGCACTGAGCTGTTTAGAATAAGTGGAGTGGCCCTAATAGAGGAATCTTATTCAAACGTGTGTCTTCTGTGTTTTGCTTCTGTCCTGCTCACCTTTCTCCAAACTCCGATATCTGAGGTGTGGCTCACTCCAACAAGCCTGTCAGCTTCTTCCCGTCTTGAGGAAAAAATCCATGGAGGAAGACGGAAGTGAGTTGAGATTGACATCTAGTCCTCAAAACAGTGCATTGTTAGGTTTCAGAGTGTGACAGCTTGCATTCAGCTCCTGCTGAATACTTGAGCTGTTATTTGTTTTAGGAGTTTCCCCATGGGGCCGACTTGACCTCAAGAGAGAGACATGAGAAAATTCTCAGGCTTGCAGTGAGATCTGTTTATTTGCTGTGAGCCAGACCGTTAAAAGCAGCAGCTTTTATAAATCAAAAACTGGCTTTTCCTCCAAACTCTGCTCGTTCTCTCAGCTCTGACTGCAGTGTGGTGCTTCACTTGGAGGCCAAAATTGATCTTTTCTCATTTCTACAGTATCAGTTGCACTGAAGGCTCCACCTGAGCACTTTTACACTCTGTGTATGTGAGTATCTCTTAGCTGGGTAACAGTGTTGGCTGCAGCCAAGCAGAATGGCAGTGATAGTGTTGTGTGGGGGTTGTTGGTCTGCAAAAAGGGGAGGAGGACCTCACATTTAGCTGCCGTCTCTTGGGAGAGATTAAGCAGTTTAGTCTTTGCTGTGTCTCTCTCTATCACTGCCACTGCCTCCTGCTTCTCCTCTCTATTTGGAGCAGGGCAGGGTGTACCTTTTCTGTCGTCCTCCTTTTTACACTTTCTGTTCCTCTGTTCTGCTCTCATTTCCTCTGCTCCTTTGCTTGGTTCTTTTCTTTCCATCCATCCTGTCTGCCTGTGACACTCTGAACTCTTTCACTTTCCCCTGACTGTTTCTGTTTACACCCTCTCTCGTGGCTTTTTTTTTTTGTTGCACCCCTCCGACCTCTGGACATCCAGCTGATTCTCTTAGCTGACAGCCCAGATGGCACAGTTAGTAGGGATGTGCCCCCTCCTTCTCCACTGCCCCCCAGCCCCTCTGTCCCCACTCACCAATAGGCTGCTCTGGCTCGGCCATCCCACAGAGCTGATCCCCTGCTCCTGCGTGGAGCACCATGGAGCTCAACCACGACTCACATTAATCTCCTAAACGATCCTGGACCTAAGAGGATCAATACTCATTTTCAGGGAGCAGCATGATCCCTTAATGTAGTGGAGGATGGCTGCTTATCCTTCGCTCTTTCCCCTCCTCCTCTGTTTTAACTCCCCATTGGAAGAGCAAGAGTCAGCCTTTCATTTCATGTCATGGTCCATTTTAGTTAAGACAATATCTCACTTTTGTTACTGATGTCATTATTCAGGTGAATAACACCTGTATGTCCTCTTTAAGGGGAATTTGAGGGATCTTCTTGATAAAAAAAAAAATGCTTCTGTCTTCTTAAACCAAGGCATTATTTTTAGTGTGAGCTGGTTGTTTTTATGAAATTCAATCTATGTCTTGTAATTGCCCTCTCTGACCCCACATTCATCCAGATCATAGAGAGGTCAGCAGGGCACCTACATGTGTCTAACAACAGAACCAGCGGCATTTATTTCCCGTTGGTTGCTGTAAGAATTTGCTCCAGTACAAAATACACAAAGATTTGCCAGAGAAAATAAATCACCATTTTACTCCAGTTGCTCTGAAACACATCAGAGATGTCTTCAGGCTATTTTGTATTAGTAGCGGTCGTATAATTGTTATTCTTTGTTTTCCACAGACGCTGAAAAATGACTTCATGCTAATAGCGGCATGATCCAAGGAAAATGGGAAAGGTCTGACTTTCCATTGGATAACAGGCATCCTACTTTTCCAGATTCGGTGTGCAGGGAGCACCGCTACAACCGCACAGTTAGCTGAGCGTCTCATCATTGATCTTTGCTGATGCAGACTGTTTCTGGGGCCTTTTTCATCAGGAAAGGTATAGCAGGAGAGGGAGGGAGAAGGAGGGAGAGAGTTGGGCGCTCTCCCCTCATCGTGGATCTCTCAGGCAGCCTGTCTATTGGTAGAAGAGGCCACCTGGAGCAAGTTTGGAGGTGTTGTTTATGCTAAAGCTATTACTGTGCGTCTGGGCAGCCTGCCCTGAGAGCTGGACCGCTCTGCTGCTACTGAATTATTCACCCCTGAGATCTGCCATCCCATGTATACAAGCTGTCACATGTAGCTGAATGATAAGCTGATTGTCCAGCAATGAGGAGTTTGTTACCTCATGTCTGTAAATACTTTACAGGCAAGATTTATGTCAAGCTAGTGGTAAAAAATTCTGTGTATGGTTCAACGATGAAATCTAGGAAGTGTAATCCAAATACATCTTCCGACGTGGTACTTTCTCCTTGCTACTTGAATCATTTCCAGTGATTACAAGATGTCACCCTCCCATTAAACAGCCTGTCCTTACAAAACAGGACACCCAAATTGAGGCAAAACTGGGTTACACAGTCGAGCTGCTACAATAGGCTGAATGATGACAACACCTTACATACCAGAGATCCAGGCAGTAGAAACCTTACAGTCATCTGCTTCGACAATAGCCACAGCCTTGCAGCAACTGCAGCTCCTCTGACCTATAATTGCAAGTCATGGGACCTCAAGCATCACTTCATCATCTGCCGAGTTTATAAACTTCATCTTTCCCGTCACTACAAGCAGTCCAGAAGAATTCTCCTCAAACATGTGATCTGGGATTTTTCATTTCTATTTCCACAGGGCGTAGTGTGATAAGCGGTGTGTCTGTGAAAGTTGGGGTCTGATTGGACACAGTCTGAACCTGCTGATTGTGCTGGCATGTCTGCATCCTCTTCATCACCACTGCAGTGAGCTCGGCTCAGGAGAACAGCAGGGTCTTTCTTTAGGTGGAGGATTGAATCAGTGATGACAGTCTCATGACCTCTTCCTCTAACACACATGCTCTGTCTGCTGTGCTGCTGCTGTGCTACACACACACACACACACACACACACACACACACACACACACACACACACAGGAATACATACATTAAGACACAATGTTGAAGAAAAAAGTCATATTTCAAGTTGAATATCATGACATCATTTGCACTAATGGTGCTCTGTAATGTGTTTTTGGCTATATATTGGAGTAAAGTATGGTACTTTACCAAAACTTATTTTTTGACAAAAAATCAAACCAAATTAAATAGACTTTTAAAACAAATCCGACCTCTTTCATAAAAGGAACATGAAATGAACGATAAAAATGAGAAAAGTAAAGGTACTAACTTCAAAAATATTTTTTTTTTGCAGTGATGCCATAGAAGAACCATATTTAGTTCCACAAAGAACCCCTTACCCTATAAAACCTATTGAAAGAGCTTCCAAAGGTGCCCTCAAAGAATCATCCAAACATGGTACCTTCAAGCACCAAAAACTAAGATCCAAAGAACTTCTGCAAGAACTAGGTTCTTTAAAGAACCATATACACACGTGGACAAAATTGTTGGTACCCCTCAGTTAAAGAAGGAAAAACCCACAATTCTCACTGAAATCACTTGAAACTCACAAAAGTAACAATAAATAAAAATTTATTGAAAATTAAATAATCAAAATCAGCCATTACTTTTGAATTGTTGATTAACATAATTATTTACAAAAACAAACTAATGAAACAGGCCTGGACAAAAATGATGGTACCTCTATAAAAGATTGAAAACTATTTGACCAGAGTGACATGATTAACTCAGGTGTGTCATTTAATTGACATCACAGGTGTTTCCAAACTCATAATCAGTCAGTCTGCCTATTTAAAGGGAGACAAGTAGTCACCCTGCTGTTTGGTGAAAAGGTGTGTACCACACTGAACATGGACAACAGAAAGCGAAGGAGAGAATTGTCCCAGGACATCTGAAAAAAAGTTATAGACAAACATCTTAAAGGTAAAGGCTATAAGACCATCTCTAAACAGCTTGAAGTTCCTGTGACAACAGTGGCTCATATTATTCAGAAGTTCAAGACCCACGGGACAGTAGCCAACCTCCCTGGACGTGGCCGCAAGAGGAAAATTGATGACAAATTGAAGAGACGGATCGTTGGAATTGTATCCAAAGAGCCCAGAGCAACCTCCAAAGAAATTAAAGGTGAACTCCAAGGCCAAGGTACATCAGTGTCAGATCGCACCATTCGTCGTTGTTTGAGCCAAAGTGGACTTCATGGGAGACGACCAAGGAGGACACCACTGCTGAAAAAAAACTCATAAAAAAGCCAGACTGGAATTTGCAAAAATGCATGTTGACAAGCCACAAAGTTTCTGGGAGAATGTCCTTTGGACAGATGAGACCAAACTGGAGCTTTTTGGTAAGGCACATCAACTCTATGTTCATAGACTCAAAACCAAGCATACGAAGAAAAGAACACTGTCCCTACGGTGAAACATGGAGGAGGCTCAGTAATGTTTTGGGGCTGCTTTGCTGCATCTGGCACAGGGTGTCTTGAAAGTGTGCAAGGTACGATGAAATCTGAAGACTATCAAGGCATTCTGGAGAGAAATGTGCTGACTAGTGTCAGAAAGCTTGGTCTCAGTCGCAGGTCATGGGTCTTCCAACAGGACAACGATCCAAAACACACAGCCAAAAACACCCAAGAATGGCTGAGAGAAAAGCGTTGGACTATTCTAAAGTGGCCTTCTATGAGCCCAGATCTGAATCCCATTGAACATATGTGGAAGGAGCTGAAACATGCCATTTGGAGAAGACACCCATCAAACCTGAGACAACTGGAGCCGTTTGCTCATGAGGAGTGGGCCAAAATACCTGTTGACAGCTGCAGAACGCTCATTGACAAATACAGAAATCGTTTAATTGCAGTGATTGCCTCAAAAGGTTGTGCAACAAAATATTAAGTTATGGGTACCATCATTTTTGTCCAGCCCTATTTCATTAGTTTGTTTTTTTAAATAATTATGTTAATCAACAATTCAAAAGTGATGGCTGATTTTGATTATTTAATTTTCAATAAATTTTTATTTATTGTTACTTTTGTGAGTTTCAAGTGATTTCAGTGAGAATTGTGGGTTTTTCCTTCTTTAACTGAGGGGTACCAACAATTTTGTCCACGTGTGTAGTTCTTTGTCTAACCACCTGGAAATATTTCAGTAACAGCAACTGATAATTGTTTAGCAATTTTTAAGCAAAAAAGTAAAAAGTAAGAATTTGTAGCACTTCTGGGTCTCGTCCATTGTAACACATTCAATATTTTTGGGTTCTGGACTTTTTTTCAGGCAGAACATATTACATGATGCATTTCTCACATTTCCCCCCCTACTCTATGGACCAAATAACAGTTGCAGTTTTAACTTTATGCTAAAACCAACCACCACACCATAACTCCAATAGAAATGAAGAACCTTTGGTTCCAAATAATATTCTTTTACTTTTCTGAGAGTACTTATTTTGTAGTTTGTGACAAACAATTCAAACTAGCACAGTCACTAACACTATCACCTAGGCCCATACCTTTAAATGAGCACTAGAACAGACAGGAACTAACACCAGCGTTCTGCTCTGCAAACACGGTAACAGTAGCAGCGCAGGTACCGCGTAGCTCCGTCCGGTCCTCCCTCTCTCTACCGGCTCTCCGCGCTCGGTTCAGGCAGCGTGGGTCGGGGAGGTGCGGGAAGGTGATGTCGTAAAGCTGTGTGTCGTAAACCAGGTGCGGAGAAGGGGAGGTGAAGGGGAGGGAGGAGGAGGAGGAGGGGGAGAGGGGGTGAGAGAGGAGGTGACTCTCCGGCAGCATTTAGACACAACGAAAGGATCATGGCGGATGGCCCCAGGTGTAAGCGCAGAAAGCAGGCGAACCCGAGGAGGACCAACGGTGAGTAAAACTACTTGTGAAGCGGAGTTTTTCTTTCGGGGAGACGGTCTGGAGGTTGTTTTGTCTGCCGGTAATTTTATCCAAAAGTTTGCCAGCCCAGAAGTCCGGTTTTTAGTAACTGAAAGTGCTGGGAAGTAGCAAGTGAGCGCTGTATTCCAGCCCTATGTGGTGTACCGTTATACCTGGGTCGCGTCTCTCCCTCCGCCTAGCGGTCCGCTGCACCCGAGACCGTTATACGCACCTCACTCCGGTATGAGTGGTGCCGCTTTTGTCTCCACTTTGCACCGCTTTACTTATTTGAATACACTTTGACCTTCTTTATAGACCCAGCATTCATTGATTTAGTTGCATTCTGTCGAGTTTTTGAGCCTCCACTAAACTCGGACCTGTTTCTGAGGGGAAACGGGCTACCTGATTGAGGATTGTAGACCTCGACGGACTATTTTAACTGTTTGGGTCGAAAACACAGTATATACAACTGAGCTTTACTCGAATATGTTGTTTGTGTGTGAAACACGGAGAACACAACTGCTTGTTCTTTCTTTTGCTCACTCGTAGCAGGTAGCGACAGGACAGTGTTGCTACACTACAAGGGCTCACATTTAGAATGATTTAAATCAGTCTGTCATTTGATTTAAGTTAGTTTTGTTTCACTGAATTATGTTTTAAGGAAGAAAAGAGAAGAAGCGCGTCTTGTTGTCTTGAAGCACGTTTTGAACAGTTGCGTTTTTTCCTCCTCTAACTTGTCGGACTGTGTCAGCTGTGCGCTGCTCACACTGTCAGCGGTAAATGTCCGGTGTGACAGAGAGTTAACGGCCCGGTAGAACATGGATGGTGATGAGCTTACCGAGGTTCCGGAGAACGAGGAATATCTCACGCGCTGTTTGTGTGAGCAGCGCGAGCGCAGCCCATATAAGGACAGCGGATCCACTCCTGTCGCGCGCTGGGAATCCTGATTCTTGTCGGACGGTGGACGCGACAGAGTCTCTTCACTGTCTCTGCTCCTCTGTGTCCAAGCGCCTTGTTTTAACCGCATATAACTACATTTTACGTGGCTACAGCATTTTACCTGCGTTTTATGATTTCGGTATGAGAATCTCGGATTTTCGCGCATCTTATTGTGTTGAGAAAATGTTGTTGGTATCGTTACAAAGTGCCGCTACATAGCTGCTTTGTTAACGTTTCTTTTCATTTTCTATCACGCACGTAAATGTTGATTTTGTTAAATATCATGGACTTTTGGGAGTTGTTAACGCCTCATTTCCTACTATATTCGGCCTTTCATTTGTTGCGAATCCGTTGTTTACTCTTAATGACCCTTTTTAAAAAATATTTAAGTGAGAAAACAAGTTGTTTTGTCGTGGTAATGACAACATGTGGTGTCCATATCAACCAGTCCTGCTCATGTGTTAGCCTGTGCCACCCAGTGTAGCTTAAAGGAACTGAGGTAATGCAGGAATTTCGGTGTTATTTCACTTAGTAAGCGTCGATTGCTCATGTGGTGCTAAAAACAGTACTTCGTGGGTGGAAAAATGCGACCAAACGGTGTTGTGTGTTGCGGGCTGGCTGTCGTGTGAATTTTCTGTGGATACCTGATGAGTGATGTGGAGAGTGCCATGTTTTTTCCCCCAATCGGCGATTTTAATTTTTTCCATTGTCACTTTTTAAAATCTTTTTGATAGGGTGTGTTCATCTATGTGAAATATTGACAATGTGGACACAGTAGATAACGGTTCTGCTGGCCAGGTGTGGATATTTCTCTGCCTTGTAGGAGGAAGTCACTCTTTTTATTAGTTTTTTACAGGATATCTATATGTCCTTTGTTACTTTTTCCTCGTCACTTAAACTTAACGGGGTTTTATTAAGCGTTTTTCCGTAATGACATAGCTCTATTGATATTTAAAGTCACATCCGTAACCAAACAGATGTGTTCCCTGTTGCTTTGCCTCATTTGCATTTACTTCAAAGTGCTGTCAAGGTCTGCTTTTAAGTCCTCACTTCCTACCACCTTCTGACAAGACAGGTGATCTGTCATGTAAATACACCTCCCCGCATTTTGAAAGGTATTCCTCAGTGAAGTTAGATGAAGTTGAAGGCTGACGTTGTATGTTGTCACAGCCGTGGTTTCGTTATAACAAGCTTTAGTAAGAGCTGCTGTCTCTCCTTAATTAAAAGAGGCCATTGCCAGTGCTCTTATAATTAAGGAAGCCCTCAAGTTGTGCCCAGCTTGTTATGGTCAGTGACTTTGCCAGGTTCCTGGCTGGCAGGGGGAGCTGAGATCAAGGTGAGCTCCATTCCCTGTTGTAAACAGAGAGGTGTTAACAGCCTGCAGGACGACAGGTGTTTGCAATCGGCGGGATACTATAGCTTCCTTTGTCGCTTCTCACCAGTCAGCTCCCCTCAGGAATAGCAGTCGTTCCCTGCAACGGTAATTTAACACAGCAATTTGGGAATAGAGGAATGCGCCCGGTATTAACATTCTTTGCAAAAATAAACAGGGCTGTGCCGGGACAGCTTTGTACCCATGCTTACGAGGTGCTCTCTATGTTTTCAGAACAGTGCCAGGGAAATACTTTGAAAAGAGTGTGCACACAGGTAGCTGGGATTTCTGTTTATTTGACAATATCTCACGGGTAATTTGTCTCATCCCTTAATCTGTCTTTCCCTCTTCTCTTCAACCGATTCCTCCCTTCCTCTCCCTCTCTCTCCATCTCTCTTTCTGAGGTGTACTCACACTTGCACCTTGATGATTCATCCATCAAATAAGGAGAATGAGGTTGTGGGCCTGCCATTTGGCAGCAAGTCATGTAATGTTGAAGAGCATGTTTATTGGCCTGGTAAAACTATACTTAAACTATACTTAGTGTCCTGGACTCTCTTACCCTGTCTACAAACCATTGAATTCAACCACATGCTGTATGTTTGTGGAAGAACAATTAAAAACAACGGTTTAGCTGTAGCTGCAGTTTGTGCTGTGAAACAAGCAGTGTTTTGAGCTATAGTGAAGGAGGTGGGGTTTGGCTCTGTAGTTCTGCATGCCACTTCTGCATTTTAAAAGACATCTGTTTACATTTAAAAGGTCCACCCCTGTTGTGTGAAGAGTTTAGCAGAAGAGGAAATTTTTCATTTATCTCACTGCTTTTCACCAACTTCCTCAGCAGCTTCATTTGAAAGTGCCAAGTAAGAAGAAAATCCCCCCGCCTCCGCTCTCGCTCTGTCTCTTCTTCACTCCTCCTTTCTAGATTTTGTTCTTTATTTGTGAGGGAGGGGGTTAAGACACAGTAGCCAGGGGTGCTGTTGATTGCCCCCTGACCTAGGCACCCATGCGTGCCTAGAGTATGACTTCACTTTCCCCCCTCTGTGCCATTGTGAGGCTTCCAGCATGTCCAATTGTGTTTGTGTTTAAGTCTGTTCAATGACAGGGGAAGGAGTGGAGGAGGAGGGAGGGTTGGAGCTGCTGCTCTGCTCCCTCCTCTCCTTCCCCTCCTCTCTGACCCCTTAAACTGTGGGCTCCGTGTTCCCTGTGGAGTCGAAAATGGGGTGGTGGGGGTGGGGTGGTAGTGAGAACTGGTGAGAAGTGGCGGAGGTGACTGAAGAATTAGACAACAGGTGACAAGTGAGGGACTGGTGCTGGCAGATGTACAGCATGATGCACATGGCAGCTTTCTCCTACACATCTGTGGATTTCTGGATCAAACCTAAAAAACCCCAAATGATTTTATACCCGATGTAGGTAGAGTTTGCCTGCTTTTCCTTGTTTGCTTTTATTTAAGTGTCTGGAAGAAAAGTTTTGTTTCGGTTAAGCGTAATTTCCATCAGGGTGGGAAGAGGCCTGTCCTCAGCTGACCATTTGGCAGAATTAAAATTATGTGATGTACGACCACACTCCCACCTCTGTTAAGGCAGCTTAATGATTAGCTACTCCCATGGAGGCTGAGAGCATTAGCCTATAAAAAGGTGCTCTCCCTTCATAAAGAAGGAGTTTTAAACCCAGAGTCAGTTTCAGTAACCCCCTTAACTGCGCTTGGATGTGCTTTATTGGGGTTTGTGTGGCTGAATGCTTAAATGAACCATTGTGTGTTCAGGCTTTAGTGAGAAAGACTGAGGAGAAAGAGCCTAGTTACCTTTGCAGTTTGCCTGCTCTACCTCATACACTTTCAGTGGCAGAAGAAAAGGGCCATTCAGCCGGCCCGGCATGGGGAGGGAGAGCCCTTTTCACACTCGGCTTGTGGGAAACTTCTCCTCCATACTGTGCATGCCATTTGCATATGACCCATTCTTTTCCCAAAGGTCCCGGTGAGGGAGGAATCTGTGGAACGTTCGCAGAATTCATCAAATCCCTCTCTCACGCGGCCCTCCGGCTCTCAAGGGCCTGTGTTGCAGCACTCTGTTTGACATTTTTGTCTTGGAAATGTAGCTTACGTCTGCGTCACGCTTGCTAGCTTTAATGTTAACACCAACGCATCCCTGTGGCATTTCTGTCCCATGTATTGTAAAGTGGCAATGTGTGCTAGCCAGTATGCTGTTTTTAATGTCAGGGTGAAGGCTTCATTTGGCACAGCAGGCAGGAGTTTCCCCAAATTCCCAGCATGGGCCATGATCTGCATGACAGCCTCGGAGGCTCCCTAACTGATGATGACGCAGCCATACGCAGATCGCCAACACTGTCCCTGAAAGGACACAAATATCCTGGAGTTACTGTCTTGGGGGTGGGATAATGGAGGTAGTATGGGGGTAATACACGGATGAGGCAGTGGGAGCTTGTAGCACTATGTCAGCTCAGTGAACTGAACAAAAACACAACCGTTGCTATAGAGCAAAATGTGCCCCCCCTTAGACTAGCAGCCTGGGTTGCTTTTCTCCAACATAAAAGATCACTTGGTGCTTGTAGTAACCAGAGCTGCTACCTTGACTCGACACAACATGTGGAACAGCATCCACGCTGGCATGCTTGTTGTTATTGAGTGAGATGTGTTGGTCTGCAACAGCACTAACAGCCTTTGACCCTAATACAGATACTGACACAGAAAGTGGTGTAGGCTGGTATTTGATGCAGCGCAGGGAGGAGAGCTCAGTTAAGTGTATCATGTAAGCTAACTGAGCAGAAAAGCCTCCTTTGCCCTTCTCTCCTGACTCCAAAGCAGTGACTCATGGGCAGACAGGTGTATTTACAACCTTATGAACTCTCCAACTCCTTCTTCTTTTTTCTTTTCTTTTCTTTTCTTTTCTTTCTTTTCTTTTCTTGTCTTTTCTTTTCGTCATTCTTTGTTTCCTCCTACTCTCTCCCTCCATCCCTAAAGGTGTCAAGGTGACAGATAATATTCTCTAGTAGTGTGTATACTTGAAGGAGAGGTAGCCTTTAAATAGTTATCCGGGTGGAGGTAAATATTGTGTATGGTGTGTCTAGTGCTGTCAGTTAATGTGTATTTTTCATCATCTGTTTGATGGCTGCTATTGAGTCCCTTTGGGTCTGTCTGTAGACCCCTCCTTGTCCCCACATCATCACCACCACCACCACCTCCTTCTTTCCCTTCCCGCCCATCTATCCCCACCCCTCCTTGGGATTCTCAGTGGAGCGGTTAATGAAAAAGACTGGACTGACACAATAGGCAGAAGGCGGGCTTGGTAAGGGACTGTTACACCAGCTTGTGTTTGTGGCAAAAACTCATCAAGGCGACCCTCTGCTGTAGCTTCACTTCAGACCACCTGATTGCTACTTTTTGTCTTTTTTTCATGTTTTTTTACACTTGTGTTGAATGTCTAGTCCTTTTTAAATGCGCTTGACCTAATTATCGTCCCACAGTGTCTCTGTCTACAGGGATGAAATTAGATGACATCAGATGAAGAGAAATCCACTGCTATGTATTGTGCTTTGAACACAGCCTAGTGGCTGGCTTTTTGCCAGCCCCTTATGATGACCATATTGATTTTCCTCTCCATAGCACACAGAACTGATAATGGCTCTCCTGAGGGGGTGCGCATTCATATTCACATTCTGATTTCAGTAACACAGCCTAGCTGTGATGTCCCAAGGGCCACAGTGACTAACAAATCGAGTGCCCTTATGTCCCCCAAGCCTGTGCATTGAGCTAGCTTGGCTAGCCTAGCCTTGTGACAGCTCCAGCAGAAAAAAAAAGAAAAACCTTAGTCACCCTGTTTGTTAGTCAGAGAGAAGGCCGGCTGCTATGCTGAATGTCAGCATGGATAAACATCCACACAGGATTAATGAGAGGAGAATGGCCAGCCTGAAAATGGAGGGAGGGCAGAATAGAAGGAGGCATGGAGCATCCACATTGCCCCATTTAACCCATGAGCGTTTCGTTGAGGTCCCCATGACCCCACCAGCATGACCTAACTGAAGGAGGCAGCCAAGCCCAGACACACAAAGTGAGTGTTATCTCAAAGTAAGTACAGTACGTCTTTGTGAATGGAAAAACACAACAGAAAGGCAAATGACAGAATACTGCTACTGATGCTGTCTTTATAGCTGTAAGCATATTAAAACAAGAATATTTTTGTACTTTGTGTAACTATAAAGATTTACTCCATTTATCAGTAATACTGGTGTTCATTGTGTATAGTTGTCCTTTCGCATGAGTTTGCATCATCAAGTTGTCTCTCTACACACTCTACAGAAACACAGATTTGGAAATAATCATTAGACTACAATGATCACCGCTTTTTGCCTCTTCATTTGCAGTTCCTAGACTTGTGTTCTTGCATTTACTGACAATGCATTTAGGCTTTCTACCCCAAAAGCATGTGCAGCATACAAAACAAGACCTTCAACAGCAAAGTACAGAGTACATCTTTTATACTAGGTCTCTCTCACTCTGGGAACTGGAATTAAGCCAGTAACCTTTGACTGGTCTCAGCCCACCTGTCCTGGCTCAACTCAGTGCTACCAGCATTCAGGTGTTTACAGTGAAAACATACTGGGGCCTCCCCAAGCACGTTTCATAAATACCTATGCGCGTGTGTGTGTGTGTGTGTGTGTGTGTGTGTGTGTGTGTGTGTGTGTGTGTGTGTGTGTGTGTGTGTGTGTGTGTGTGTGTGTGTGTGTGTGTGTGTGTAGTGGGTAGTAAAGGGAAGGGAGCAGATACCGTCCTATCGCCATGACCAGGCAATCCTACATCTGTCTCCTTACTCACGCTGACAGGGTCCTCCCCTCTCTCGTTACAGTGGCGCCGGGACTTTTGCCCGCAAGTCAATGAAGCATGGCCTCTAATTGATCGTGTTTGGAGTTGTACAACATTATTAATTAGTTTTTGCTCATCATGTGTTTGTTTGTTTGTTCCTACTGTTCCCATTACAAAGGCCATCATTAGTTGTATGATCTGTTAGCTGCACGCCAGTGCACTTACAACAACAACAAAGCCACACGTTATGCTCTAAACCATAAGCCTTGCTTCAGCAACCTTCTAATTCTTCCTTTCTCTAAAAGTTTCTCACTCATGAGTCCCATGTATTCTCTCCTTTTCTGTCTCTCATTCGACTCTGGCAGCTGTCTTGGCTCTGTTTCTCCAGCACCAGCAGGTGCTGTAGGCATGCAGCAACTCAGCTATACAGCACTCATAAATAACACCTGACAAAAGTATGAGAGAGCCAGAGCTACAGCCAGAGTGAGGGAGGGAGGCAGAGATTGAAAGTTTCCTCTGGCAGGAGAACAGGGTGTGGCTCACGGTCAAATGCTAGCCTTCTCAAGAAGGACATGTTCGGAATAGAGAGTGAAAATATGAGAGGAGCAGAGAAAAGAGGTGGAATGTGAGCATTTTTTTACTGTGAATGTGTTGCCTATTCTTCTGAAGTTTGCACTTCTCCTCAATGCCAACTTTTCAATAAACCCTTTTCATGCAAATTTCTTCTAAATGGATCTTTTTTAACACAAGGCCAGCACTAAGTGACTGGTTAAGTAGGAACTTAAATTTGAAGGAAGGGAGCATTATCTTTTCTGTAATTAGGATGTAAGAGCTTGGAACAATGTTAATTGTGCTCTAAAAGCAAATGAAGAGGTCAGAAAAGAAATTATATGCATACTTTTATAATCATCATCAGTAATGAACCAGCACTCGGAATATATGAACCCATAAATCATCCCTGATCAAGTGCCATTAATGAACACAGCTCAAAATGAAGTCTGCACTGTCTGTCATTTTATGCTCTTCAAACTCACCAACATCGCACACACATCCTGTCTCATCAGAAGCTATCGATCAGCTTCTCAGGGCGAAGGTTAGTTTGTCATTTTCTCCTGCCTCACCGTGAACAAAACCAGGAAGTGTGTGAGAGATTACGGCCCAGGATGCAACCTGAAAGCCCTTTATCTCTGTGAAAACAAGAGGCTTCCTGCGGCCCTGCTCCCATCCAGGCCACCTCCCCCTCCTTCACCCACCCGGCCCCCAGCACCTGTGGCAGCCTATTTAAGGATCCTCATCAGGGGCTGCGCAGACCACAAACCAGGGCAGAAAACATGAAATCCTGGAAAAAGAATCAAATCTGTTGCTAAGACATAGTTCTGCTTGCTTCATGCCTGCCACACAGAGGGCAAAGTAAAACAGCATTGCATATGAGACATATTTGAAAAGATTTGGCTCATCTGCTACACAACATTTCATGGTTGTGCTCGATCTTCTTGTCCTGCTGAGACTTGGAAACAGGGCTGAAAAACACTACGGCTGTATCTTCCTAATGACTCTTAGTGTTTCCAATCACTTCCAGTGTTATACTTTCTCATAATGATGTAATAATTCACTCCTTTTTGCCTATAATGTCAGCGTCTTTCTTTTGATCAAGTTGATTACTTAAATTAGCCCTTTTGTGTGCCTCTTTGTTCAGCTGCAGTGAAACAGTTGCCTGATCCCCTGAAAGATTCCTCTGCTCATTTAGAACTTCAGATTCTGCCTCCCATTCAGTATTTTAGATGAGTGAGCAATGCCACATCAAAGCTGCTTGGTCACCTAATGTTGTGTTGTTCTCCCAAAACCCAGAGCCCTCGAGATGACTTCCTTGCTCCTTTAAGTTGCTGCCACAGCTGGCAAGGGAGGTTTGTCTTGACAGTGGCCTGCACTGAATTTCAATGACCCCCGTCCTCCCCCCAGTCTTATTATGCCATCGCTGCTAACTGGCTGCTATTCACTGCAGTGTCCTGACTTCCCAGAGGGACCTAGATAAACAAGGGCTATTCAGTGACTGAAAAGCCCACCCCCTGCCAGCTTTGGCCTCTCCTTGTTTCAGTGCCAGGCTGCAGCGCGCCTTGCTCGCCACCGACGCCAGCAGCAGTGGGTAGTGTGCCATTGATTCTTCTGCCCCACACTGCACACTTTTAGAAGGATTAAACTTAAGTATGATAACTGATAAATGCAATGCATTAATAATGATGAAGGATGTATTAGAGCAAAGAAGGGGTACAATTTTGTCTTGCTGTGTAGTTGTGTGTGTTTGTGTTAATAAGTACAGTGTGTGAGGGAGGGAGCAGTAATCTGTAGGTGTGGTGTGATGTTGCAGGCCAGGCTGACTTCCTGTTGTTATAGTCCATCAGGGGTGGGGGATGCTCCCATGAGATTACCCCGTGAGAGTCACATGGTCAGGCTGTATTGCATTTAAAGGCCATGTTTTTTGTGTTTTTCCGTGCGTGTGTGGCTCATTGCGTTAGGCATGGTTTGTGAGTGCATTCCTGGCCTCCACCTGAATTCTGACCTGATTGTGAACTGTCTCTGAGTCTCCATCTTTCCTTTCTGTGTCATATTCTGCCCTTCCCTTCATCTTTCCTCTTAATCAGCAGATCTCAGAGGAAAACCACACATCTCACTAGGATGTCTCATCCCTATCTCTGCTAGCCAGATGTTTAAAAGCTGTTTGTTTGTTTACCCTATGCAAGTCACTTTGATTGATGCCTACCATAAAACTGCTTGCAAGCGGAACCCACACATCTCTGTATTACAGTAAAATATTTCAAACAAGGAATTGTACAAATTGACCATTTTAATCATTGAATCAGCAGCCCTTGCAGTTGAAGTGGCAACAGATATGAGTGTGATCGCAGGCGACAGCAGACCATTCGTAAGCAAGAGGAACAGTGTCCCTGAGGCTGTAATGGCCCTCCTGACCGGCCTACTTCCATCACTCCCCGACTCACCAGCTAATTTAAAGCAGTGCCCTTCTAATCGAATGGCTGTCTGATAAATCTATTGAATCAGGACAGATGTCCAGCGGGGTGTGGCAGTGACACAGCGTCTAGACAGGCTGAGAGGTGAGCAGACAACTCCAACGTGATTCAGATCCAAAGGAATCTCACCTCTGCGCCTCTTTTTTACGCCACTGGCTGTGTCTGCTGACGTGGAAAGGCATGTTAACCAAATCAGCATTTGAGGGTTCTCAGGAAGACAGAGAGTTTCTTAGGGCAATGTGGACACACACAATGATTGTAAAGTACACCCTCAGTAATAACACTAGAGTTGGTTGAAGCATGCATTATGGTAGCAAACCAGAAGGCCCATATTAAAGTCAGGCTTTATCGAGCCCTCCTCTTGGAAAGGGCAGAGACCTAGGGCTGAATTCCTAATAATTGTATTGGCCCATGACAGATAACATTGATGTAAAGCTGTTTATTGTTGATGATGAGTCGATTGAAGCCGGGCATACTCTTTCTCTTGTCCTTGGGGAGCTTATCCCTGAGGCTGGGCTGGCTGTGTTTTATTAAAACCCAGGTTTAAATGGGCCGGCCTTCTGATCAACAACCAGATTAACAAACTAATAAAACATACATCACGATATATAGAGAGGCCTCCTCTGAGACTGTTTCTATTAATATACAAATATGGAGGATTACTGTCTGCTTGTCTCCATGGCCGTGGAGAGGGGATTAGGGTCCTGGTCCAGACAGATTGGATTTAATGTGTGTGTAAGACTAAACGATTGCTGTGGTACAAAGCCCTCATGTATGTACAGGCTGATCTCTGCTCTCTGGCTCAGACATCATTACATCCTGTTGTGTTTGTGGATTAGTTACATCCATTACATTTGTGGGTCGATTCTGACCTGTTACGACAGAAACATCTTGTTATTTTTGTATCATCTATTCTGTGTCACACCATGTAGTTAGCCATCTACAGTTCTAAATGTTCATGCTTCACAGCCTGTACTAACCTTATTTGGTATTATGTAACACTTGTTTTTGATGGGCTCTTGCTGGTATTTGTATACCATACTATCAATATGTCTAGATGACTTGACAGAATATATGTATATGTATATGTGTGTGTGTGTGTGTGTGTGTGTGTGTGTGTGTGTGTGTGTGTGTGTGTGTGTGTGTGTGTGTGTGTGTGTGTGTGTGTGTGTGTGTGTGTGTGTATGCATGTTGCACAGTGGTGGCACAACAGTTAAGTCTCTGGACTACTAATCAGAACGTCAGTGGTTCAAACTCCAGTGCGGCCACTGTTGGGCCCTTGAGCAAGGCCCTTAACCCTTCCTGCTCCAGGGGTGCTGTACTGTGGCTGACCCTGCGATCCCGGCCTGGGTCTGGGATCTTTCTGCATGGAGTTTGCATGTTCTCCCTGTGCATGCGTGGGTTTTCTCCGGGCACTCCGGCTTCCTCCCACCGTCCAAAAATATGCTGAGGTTAATTGGTTACTCTAAATTGTCCGTAGGTGTGAGTATGAGTGTGATTGTGTGTCTGTATATGTAGCCCTGTGACAGACTGGTGACCTGTCCAGGGTGTCCCCTGCCTTCGCCCAAGTCAGCTGGGATAGGCTCCAGCACCCCCCGCGACCCTAATGAGGATAAAGCGGTGTATAGAGGATGGATGGATGGATATATATATATATATATATATATATTATATACAGAGAGAGAGAGAGATGCAGTTGCCCTTTTTGACTGGCAATTGAATATTATCAAAATGAACATGCAAGTTACCCATTAATAGTGGGACTGTTTATTGACATCTTATTGACATTTGCATCTGAAGCACAAAGCAAGAAAATATGAACACACACACACACACACACACACACACACACACACACACACACACACACACACACACACACACACACACACACACACACACACGCAGCACAGCATAATACATACAAATCATATTGCTTAACTTACAATCAATAATTTCATAGTCTATGGGATGCTTGACACTGAGAAATTAGTCTCAGTTGCAGTGTGATGCACTACTGAACTGACAAATTACTAGATAATTTAGCTCAAAGTTTGATTTAAACACTTAAATACAGAGTATTCAGATTATGACTTGTCTCTCTCACAGGAGACAGTATGTCCTGCAGAGGGAAGCTTATCCTTCAAGAAATGTCTTTCTATAAGAATGTTACCAGGGAAGTTAACCAAAGCAATGGAAAAAGTCCACAGAGATTTGTTTTAAGTCCCAACTTCCTCTCCTGGAGCCTCTGTTTCAGCTCACTCAGTGTTAAACTGTAGCCTTTTGGGGATCCAGATAACGGATCCCCAACGGGAAGATGGGTTAATGCACAAACAGGTAAATTCTCAGTGGGATATAAATGACTAAAGTGACTGTGGTTGTAATCATTAAAAAAGTGAAAACACATGTAGTATTCTTTCTTACAGATGTCCTAGAGATAGCACTGGGTGTGTATGTGTCCTTTACCTGCTTTAACATGCGGCCCACACACACACACACACTCACACACGCACTGGGCTGTTTATCCCCAAGGGCGCCCAGCTAAAGGAGAGAGCGCCCCTTAATCATGTCCCTGTCCAACGCCCTCGTTATCAGCCACGATTAATGAGCTCTCCATTAATGAAAAAAAAACAGGAGGTGCCGACCCCTCCTGTATGAAAGAGATGGGGGCTGAGTGTAAATGCTCCCCAGGTGCAGTGACATCATCTCCTAGGTAGATATGATAGCTGTCACAGTCTGCTTTTGTTAGCAATGACAGGGTGTATGTGTTTGTTCAAAATGTGTCTGCATGCATGTGTGTGTGCACATGTGGCCTCACACTCAGTACCATGTTTTGATTGTTCAAACTCAACCTCTTGGGTCTAATCCGTTTTGCCTTTGTATATCTGTCTTCCCCTTTTGTCTGTGGCGGCTATATGGTGCAAAAGGGGGTAGGAGGGAGGCAAGGGATAAGAAGAGCCTGATGAGATGGTGGAGGAGGAGGTGGAGTAGAGGGCGGCAGGTGCAACGGACACCCGGCGCAATCACCGGCGCTTGGCGAAAACGGCGACAGGAAATCAAGGTTGTCTTGGCAACCTGGCACTATCGATTAAGCACGGTCGTCTCCGAGCTCACATCAGAGTCCCGGTGGAAATGGTGCTGCCTTGGGTTTCAGGAGAGAAGGAAGATGAAGAGGAGTGGGAGGGGTAAATGGTGTACTAAGAGCAGCAGGAAAGGAAGGTTGGACAGTGATGAGTACAGGTGATTGCATCTCGCTCAGAAGTGGCTCTCCCAAACTTTGACTCCCCTCTACCTCTCTTTCCTCCTGAACTGAACATCCACCCCAGCTTTGTGTTGCTCTCAATCTCTTCTAGATTTATGAATGCGGACTACTTCTCATCACTAAGTCATTTCCATGGCTGAGGCCTTCTCAGAGCCCTGCAAACATTTAACACGCCCATGTCCCTCTGTTTCTGCCTGCTTCTTTTGTACTCTCTCCCTGCATCTGTCACGAAATATGGGTCTATGCAAGCACAGTTCTCTCAGTGTTTCCAGACCATTAGTTCACATTGTGTAGTTTGATTTAAGGACCCCATGGCACACATGAAGAGTTTACTTTTCCGTCTCTGCAGGGCAAGCAGGTTGCTGTGCAAACCCCTGCCTGCACACAGCGATTACGCCATAATTGTACACTGAGGTGGTGATGTTGCATAAGCCCTGCACAGAAGTAATCGATACGCAGTATTGACTTGTTAGGAGGAGTATTTTTGGCTGATACTGCACTCAGTTGGTGTATTTTAGACAGGCCGTGCCTCCTTTACAGTTGCTCCCCCTCTCTTTCTTTCTGTCTGTCTTTCTTTCTGTCTCCTGACAGAAGGTGAAATCACCCAGTCCCAAATCCCTAGCAGATGCGTCCTCTCTCTCTTTCTCTCTCTCTCTGTTGTACACACTCATTCAGACAGTGATGAGCATTCAGCAAAATTAAAGCAGTGCCCCTCTGCTTTTTGTTTTTTTTTAAATTGTTTGTCCATCAAACTTTGGGTCATCCAAGTCCGTTTACTGTCGTAGCTGCATTTATAACCTGAACATTTGTTAGACATGGAAGCTGTGCTGATGGAGGAGATTTACTGCTGACTTTTTTTTGGAAAGACAACAGTACAAAAACTCTCCCTGTCTCCATCCCACCCTCTCACTTCCTCCTACCTCCCATGGTCAGTTGAATACAGAGTACTCCTCTGTCCTGCCATCGTGTGGGTTTTCCAGCCTAGTTAACCCATAGCTATCTGCTGAGCCAGCCTTGTTCTGTGCAGTGTTTTCATTTAGTTGGTGTGGTATCTCATTTTTAATCAGGCACTTGAACGAATAGCTTTACAAAATGCGCTGATTTGTTTCTTTCATTTCTTGCATATACGCTACATATGAGGCTACAACCACTAAGCAATTATCTTAGCATAGTGACAGGAAGTAGGGGGAAATAGCTAGCCTGACATTGCCCAAATTCACCAACCTAGTAGTACCTGTGAAGTTCACTTATTCACTTATTATATTATTATATAAAATATTAGCTGAATATTATCTGATTGCTGCAGCTTGTAATGCCATGCAGTCACCTAAAAATGTGGTACCTTCTCAGCAGAGCAGAAACAAAACAAGTTCAAAAATCTGACAGTGATCACCCACTACATCATGGATGGATTAAATTATATTCAAACTAATCAGAGTTATTTTACACTCTTAATGATTAAGCCCACCCAGTTCAAAGACATATAAACAAGATAAAAAACTCCAAAATCAGCATTTATTGAAAGTGGAAATCAGTTCAGCCCACTTACAGTGTGCTTTTTAAAAGAATTCTTTCATGGCTTAATAATTTGTTATAAGAACATGAAGATATGTCAGTTTCTAACACTAAAACAATGCATCATGGCTCCAAAAAAAATTAAAAATCAGCTTGAGGGGCAAGTAGCTATTAATTTTCATATGTTGACACTGTTTTTCCTGTATTATCCAGCAGTGTCCAGCATCTCAGTGCTTACATCAGATCTACATAGGCTGGACTCAGTAAGCCAACTCCTGAGGTTATCACAACAGTGAGTTTCTAATAAAATTAATCCAAAAGCACAGATATCGTATGTGGCCTACAGTAATGTCTTACAAGACTGTAGGGGCACTGAACATCCCCACTTCCCTCTCATCTCTCTTTATTTGGGGCTATTCTGGGCTGGGCTAATGTGGCGGCAGTGCTGCGTGCTGAGTGAGTCAGCGGTCATTAGGGCGTGCAGACAGCACTCTGCCGGAGGCCACAGGAGCCAGTCAGTCTAATGATGAGGCCAGTGAAGTGCCAGGGACCTAAGCGTTCAGGACGTTCTATAGATCCATCCAATTAGCCTCCCACAGCCCCGCCCATTGTCACCGTTACAGTGAATAAAATTACGAGTGCTTCTCTTTGCCACGTAAGAGTGACAGGTTGCACCAGTGATGTCACGAGTTTCTCATCTTGCATACTTGCATTTCTTTTAGACCTGATTGTTACATGTTTGTATACATGTATTCGTGTTAGGCCAAAACCATATACAAAGAGTCTTGACTGTGTGTTTGCATGTGTCAGCCACGGCAATCTGTAGTAACCATCGTGTAACTGACTGGAGCTATGAGAAAAAGGAGAGAGAGAGAGAGAGAGAGAGAGAGAGAGAGGCTCAGCTACAGTGCTCAGATCCAGTCATCCTCCCCTGGGAGAGGCTGACTGAACAGGAATGTAAACATGGCAGCTAAATAAACTGCTGTGTGGGGCACAGAGAGAGAAAGACACAGAAGAAGAAGACGAAAGAAAACAAGAGAGTGTATTTAGAGATGTCAGGATCACTCAAAGAAAAGGACAGACTATTACAGGGTAGATCTTTGCAATTTCAAGTGGAATATATCTCAGAATAAATGGTCTGGATCAGGACAAATGCAATAAAAGGGATTTTCTTTGACTATTAGTTGGCAGTAGTTATAATCAAAGAATTTAACCTGAGAGGGGAGCTGACATCCACTGCACATGGAGGCTGACAAGGACAGCTCAGCATTCCTCCCCCTCCCCTTTTTTTAACACCTTATCTCAACCTCTCACTCTAAAATAAGATGCACTCACACCATGTCACATGGCACCAGCCATCACCCACAGCTCCTCAAATACTCCTTGGACTTTGAAAGCTGGAAAGTGCAGGAAGCCATGTTCACACTGTTCTGCATTTGTTTGTGGAAAAATTGCTGCCAAATTGGGGTCATCATGAATATTGGCAAACTTTGCACTACGTGACACTGTCTTCCAACTTTTTATGACATGAGGAGTCACTCAACTACCATGCTGCTACCTATCTCTATTTTCAGTATTGTAAAGTGCCAGGTGCTGTATGAAGTGTTAAGCTTTGGCTCTTCTTTGGTGTGACTGGTTAGCTCTTGAAAAGTTGTCTATACTGCTAAAGTTAATTTACTTCTCATATTCATGAAATTGTTAGGCCTTTGCCGCACCTACAGTCCGCATTCCAATGATCTCAGTGCAGGGGAGCACAGCATCATGAAAAATGTCTCTCCATTTGTGGCTTCTTCCAGTATTCTTCAACTCTACCCCCAGTAGTTGTCGAATCCGTCAGGCGCGTTTTGATGTGGTGATCTGACTGTTGAGCACAGGTGCTGCTGGCTGCTGCCATGAGCTCTCTGTAGCTGCCATAACCCAGGGTAGGTGGCAGTCATTATGACAGTGTTTGAGGTAGCAGGCTGGCATCATCAACATTCCAGCGCCTGTTTTGCTCGTTCCCTGCCCACAATGGCAACTGATAGACTACTGTTGACATAGTAAGCGATTAAAGCTTGATTCATACTTCTTCATTGAATGTATGTCATAGGTATTCTGTATACCTGCCTAGAAATATAACTCCTTGTCACGTTGACTCAGACTACAACAACTCTTACAGTGCTCTAGACAAGGATAATGCTTCGGTGAAACTAAATTTAATATTCAATAAATTGTAATTGTATCTGGCTTGCTTATAATATAAATACAGGAACTAGTATTCTGTTGATGTAACTATATTCAGTTATCTCATTTTCATACCTCTACCAGTGTGTCTTTACACACTAGTAGAGCTATGAAAGTGAGATAACTGAATAGGACTGATGTGTTTCTCTTTTCTGCTTTGCAGTAGTTTCTATGAAGGTTATTGTTGCTCAATATTTATGAGCTCAAACTTTAACATTGCTTGTAAGTAGCAGTATTAATCTAAATATTGTGATATGGCCAGGTGCAACAGCAAAACCTAATTATGAGCAATTTTTGATAAAGGATAAATGTGTTACACAATACTACATAAATTAAGCGTTATTGTGGTACAGTGATACCCCTGGCTACAATAATGTTCTCCAAACATAAGGGAATGTGCTTGTCTTGGTGCAAAACTCTTATTGTCCTGTTTTTATTTTTTCAGTGTACAATAAATGAAAAAAGACCATTCCCTCTAAAGTGGTGACTCACATTGCATTTGCGATATCTGTCAAAATAATTGCATTTTGATTTTTTTCTTGCATACATTCAGACCTAGTTTGAAGTCCACAAAGAGCATCAACACAGTGGCATGTTGGCCTCATCATTAACTAGCATTGGGGCGCTGTAATTGCAAAGTGACGAAGACTCAAGAGCACAAGTTTAAATGCTCAAACAATGAAGGCCACATGTGGATACTGTTAGATAGGCTATGAGTACACACAAGGCAAGAGTATAAATCAAGTTTAAGCTAAGCTACCTTGGCACAGTGTCCCACTACTACCTATTTCTTCCAGCCTCCTCCCTATGATCATGGGCACTTTGTCAGAGGCCCTGCTTTACATCCCTCTTCCCAGGTCTTCACCCTTCCCTGTTTTGCTTTTTTCTTTTTACCAGCGTCTTTCATTTTCTCCCAAGGTGGATCAAAGAGAAGAGGTCTGTGGAGGCGTATGGAACCAGACTCAGTGTCAACAAGTAGCTTTCTCTGCTTCCCTGCTTCTTAGTGTGCCGTTTAGAAAAATCCCCTTCAACTTACCAGAGTCAATGAAAACTGGTGCAGCTCTTTTCCATAGGGTCCTTGTTTTACACCACACTACACATACGCCACCAACAGTCTGTCATTCATCAGCTCATCTATTGACCTTGAAATTCATCCTGATGTCTTCTCATTCCTGTCTTTGTCCCCCTTCTACCATCTGTCCCTCCTTTCCTATCCCTGCCTCCAACACCAGGCACTGTGCCAGAGGTGCTAAACTGCATCTTAACCTGGTGTCTGAGCCTTGACTCATCCTTTATTCATTCCCATTAAAGGAGCATGAGAGTTGTTCTTCTGCCTGTAGTCACTTCTGTTTCCCCCTCCATTAGAAAGACAAACGGCCACAGTGCGAGTGTACCCACGTAGTCTTCTGCACAAAGCAAATGGGTGGGCATGAATGAAATATATGTGCTTGGTCTCTGTGAGTCCAGTATGTCACCTGATAGATCATATCATGACGTAAGAAGACACAAATAGAGTACATGGCTTTAAATGTTGTCTGGAATGTTCTGATGTTTCCGTATTCTACACTTCTGTTTTCTTGTTTGTTAAATTTGGTCTTGTGATACTTCAGATTGGCATAAAAAGGTAGTAAAGGCTTTGAAATCCTCATTTGAGGAAGTTTGCAATTACGTTGAAATATTTATACTGGAAAACAGTGGCACAAAGGCACAAAAACCACATGTGCACACAAATACCTCTAGCTGTGGCTTTTAGCTGGCAGTGCGCCAAAATCCTCCCTGGGCTATGAGCCACTAGGTTCTCTTATATATTGTTTCATGTCGAGTACACACACAAGCCAAACAATATCAGCGTCTACCACCTTTACAACCTTGCTTCCCTGTGAGGAGCCTGATTCAGGAAAAAAAAAGCCCAAGATAAGGAGAGAAGGACAGCAGACGATGGGAGGAGCAGAGCGAGATAAAGGTTAAGAATGGCAATGAAAACGGAGAAAAGTGCAAGGCCAGCGACTCCAGCAGGGAGATGGACAGGATTGAGCGTTTCTGCCCTGCTGGTGGAATTTGGAGGATGCAGGGAGGGATGTGTGGAGGAGGGTGTTGTACACGGCAGGTAAATTGAATATCAACATATCCTGTGGACGGCCATCTCCAGCCTCTGGCAGGCTGCATCTCAATCAGTTCACCTAAATGGCACAATTGATCAAAGACCAGGGGGAGCAAAACTCATCGTCTGAACACAGTCTTTTCTTCATGTATTTTGTATGCATTTTTCTACTTGTGTTTGGGTATGTAATGTGTGAGTCATTGCATGTATTTTTGTATGTACACAAAATTTGATTAATGTTGTACAGAGGTAGACAGGGGATTGGGTGAGTACTTGCTCTGTAATCCACCTAGTAAGTTTTGGAGGAGCCATTTAAAGCGAGCATAGGCATTAAAGAGAGGTGGACGAGGAGGTCAGGATTTTCCTTTAATCCTCACACTGCTGTTGGCAGAAGAGAGTGACGAGGGCAGAGAGGCAGCAAACTGCACTACTGTGACAATATGTTGCGGGCAGGGTGAGGCTGGCACTGTGCCACTGTTACACTGTATACCATAAAAAACAAACAAACATATCGTTGGGTGATAACCATAGACCAGATGTATATTAATTTTCTGTCATGAGTAAAAAACAAGAGGCAAACTCACACACACGCGCACACACACACACCAGAGTGTTCCGAAAGCGACCGCGGCCCGCGGGATCACGGATTAGCGCTCATCTGTCCGCGGATTGCTCTCCCACAACCTATACGTGGATCCAAACTTTACTGACTAATGAACACAGTCAGTTTTCTGATATATTGATTATGTTGATACTCCATACATGATTTATATATGTAGTATGATTTTCTCTGATATATAACTTTTATCTATTATATATATAGGTGAATGATGTTGATACTCCATCTATGATTTATATATATTCATTTTCTCTGATATATAACTTCTATCTATTGTTTTATATAGAAATATGTGTTCATTAGTCAGTATTTTGTTTATATATGTATAAATAGCGTAACCATATATTGTCTCTTCAAATTATTAAAATAATTGACTTTACTGCCATTATCTGCTTCTCATTCTCAGTTTAATATTCAGAGTTAAGATGGATTAAATGCACTGTCAAACAGCGCTGAGCGGAGCGGGTGACTGGTCCAAGATGGCAGCCCCACCGCTCGTCAGCCCCAATAGGCAGTTGCGGTCGATGCGGCGTCTACTCTTTATATATGTCTATGGTATCGCACATGTCTGCATCTGCAAACCATAAACAGGAAGTGAATTCGGTGACGTACGTGCATTACGTTTGCGCTGGGAGCTGCTATGATTGGTGAAACTCACGGGAGGCGGCCAAAATTGCGGGAAAGTTGCGGTGATTGGACAAAATTGTAAGGCCACGCAAAATTCGCGGAGATTGGTAGATTTTGCGCGATCGCAACATCGCGAATTCCTAAAAAAACAGAGAACAGGTATTTACCACTTTTTTTGCTTGCAAACTATGATTTGACATTACTAACATTTACTGAAAGTAATCCCATGAATGTAAACATTTCTTAGATTTCATAGATTTGTTCAATTACCTTTTATGAATGAATGAAAAGACAGAATACAGGAAAAATGCTGCCCTTTTTTTTCATTTCTGGACTTAGAAAATATTCTGGGTGCTACCCATATAGATCTAATTTAGCCTTTCTCATTAATGCTCTAAATGATTGTAAATATTTTGTAAGATGAGTGAAATGATAAAATACAGGGGAAGTCCTGGCCAATTTTTTTTCCACATCTGGACTTAGACAAATATTCTGGGCATTTTGACTTTTTAATTTATGGTCTGATCTGCTGTATAATAATCAATGACTTTTTGTTTTCAGAGCTAGCAGTCACTCAGCCAGTCTATGATCCCGTAGTTAAGGTCTCACACATAGTCATTAAATTAGGTTAATTAATATTTTCCCAAAACCAAACATACAGAAAGATGCACAACATCTATGCTAAACATGCAGTTATGTTACAAGCCAGACAGCATACTACAGAGGTTTACTAAGAGACCAGACACACATACTACTGGTGAAAGTGCAGTTTGCATGAAAATTGTGTACTTAAAACTCACATTTTGATTAAATGTACTTAAATACACAAATCACATGACAAAACCAAGTGCTAGAAAAATGTTAAATTACACAAATAAAATGCACCAGAGGCCACCAAATAGCACAAAAAAAATCAAAATTTTCTTGGGGGGGCATGCCCCCAAACCCCCCTACATTTTGCGCGCATTCAGCGCGCTCCATCTCTCTACGCACGCCGCCATTATGCAAAAGTGGTGCAGGCTACTTTATTTCTCGTGCAGGCTACTAATACTTCTTCGGAACACTCTGCGCACACACACACAGACACACACATGCGCGCACACACGCGCGCACACACACACACACACAAACGCATGCACGCACACACACAAACACACACACACACTGTGTTTTCCTATCCTTGTGGGGATCTACCATTGACTCCCATTCATATCTAACCCCTAACCCTTACCCTAACCCTATCCTTAACCCAGACCAAAACAATGTCTAACCCTAAAAAAACATTTTTGCACTTTTACTTTTTCAGTAACAACAACATGGCCAAGAAAACACTGTTTCCCCTCATGGGGACCCAAATGAGGTCCCCACAAATGACATTTCTTTTGGTTTTCCTATGGTTGTGAGGACATTAGGTCCCCACAACCCCTATAATTACCCACCCACACCCACACACACACACTCACACACACAGCCATTTAAACATCCAAGGACTTAAAAAAAAGTCCAACCTGCTCAGATATCACCTGCTGTCCCATTGTTTCCTGGAAACCTTTCTGATTAATGAAAAGCTATTGTGTATACAAGTCCAGATCAGACCCACAGACACACACACACACACATTTCCTGCCCTGATCACCTGCCCAGTGGATAAGGCGCATTGCAGTAAAGTAGCAGGTGCCTGTCCATTGCAGCAGTGCAAGGGCTGATTTGATGGTAATCTATAATCTGTAAGGCTTTGATGCCACCGCCGAGCTTATCAGCTAGGTTTTGTTTGGCCAGGCTCGAAGCGCTGGTTTTAGCTGGATGACAATGTTGCACACTTAGCCTTTGTTGGTTTTTCGGCCCTCCTGTTTTTGTTATTGCTGCTGTTTTCGTTGAGGCGTGAATAGATGGAGGGTTTTTATGGGGTATCTGTGCACAGGCATTTCGGTGTGTGAGTTTGTGTGTTTGATTCCGTAGCAAGATAAAATTGTCTCACAGTGAAAAGAGTTTTGACTTTTCTTAAGGCTCAACTTGAGGATTAAATAATGATTTAACAAGTTTTTCAGTCCTTTCCCCACCCAGTCTGTGCTAGCAATTCTGTGTTAAGCATAAGGTAGACTGCCTCTTATATACTACGCATGAGAACACATTGTTTACACCATTTGTCTCTCAGGCATACTTCCACTGTCTTCCCTCTTTATCTCTCTCACTGTAATCTGGTGTGTGTTTGAGATGTTTGTGTATTCACCACCATAGTGGTATATTAATTCATATTTGTCCATGGGTCTACCATATGTGGAGAAAACTGTGGAAATGCAGCAGACAGTGGGGCTGTTGGCGGTGACATGTACGGCTCACATGGCGCCAACTACTTTTATTGGACAATAATGGGAGGCTGCCATGGATGACTTACAGGGACGCACCCGCAACCCTCCATATGGAGAGATTTTATTTGAACACAAGACCAGTGGTGCAGAAATGTGTAAGGTTGTGTCAGGCATGGGAACCACTGTATGATATATCTTCTGGCCTCTGAGGCTTTATACTGCAACACCTAAAACAGTGTTTGGGTGCGGCTGTTGAGTATATGATTGAATGTGTCTGTGCCTCATGCTGGAAGATTTTAGAGCATGCATCATAGGTGAAGCACAATGGAATATGTGTGGTAGTATACTTTTTGTACGTTTTAAGAGTGCTGTGAATCTACATTGTACTGTAAATTTACATTTTGTTTTAACTTATGTGCCTTTGAATCATACACTGTATGCTTTAGTGATGCTTTTCTCAGTTGCTTCAGTGAGTCATACATTTGCCAGAGTTAAACGGGTTGACATTTAGATCTCACGTTGACTGCTGATGACCTTAGTTTCACTATATGGGGACTCAACCTCAAATTATTGCTGTATCCCGCATGTTGAATCTATTTTAGTTTGGACGGTAAGACAGTCATTGAAGAGGTCAGTCCTCATCAGCTCATTATATGTTCTTGGGAAGAGGTTAGCCAGCTAATGAATTAACAGCATTAAGCTATCAGATTTACAACCTAGATACACACCTCCATAGCATTACCTCATTGTGGTGTTAAAAGCAGATTTATACTGTATCTATATAATATTACACGGCCTGTGATGTACTGTATTGCATTTACACATTGTTAAATATAAATTAATTCACATTCATTCTGCTTTACCAAACTAAATGACTAACTGAACATGTAGACCAAGTTACCCCACATAGACTAAACTCAGCTGATTAATTTGTGTCACCTGCTGTGTTTGTGCGAGCCGCACGCTGTCTGGCATAAGTCACAGCCAGACGAGCTTCCTCTGAAAGTAGTCACCATCCTGTCTTCTCTGGCAGGTACTAGAAGTGTCATGTCAACTTTGTGGTGGACCCTTCCACGTGGTGGAAAACTGAGATATCAAAATGCGTGAGTTAGTTGTACAGTGACGAATGGAAATTTGGGGTAATTATGAACAAGACAAACACCAGTACTTCTACTCCATGAGTGTTTCTTATTCCTCTGAAGAACCAGCCTCTCTCTCTGTTCTCACTTCTTTACTTTCTCCCTCCCTCCCTCTGTTGATGTCCAGTTGGAGCACCTGGGAGGAAGCAGCTGTAGGTGGTGATTACAGTTCAGAGACTCCAAAATAACTTCTCCTCCTCCCTGCTTGCTCCCCCTCTCCATTCTCTTCTTCTCAGCCACCCTTTCCCAGCCTCCCTTACTCTGAATCATTCCATCATCCAAAAAACAAATAAAAGAAGTGCAAAAAGAAGAAAGACAAAAGAAAAAGAACCTAAATGCTCTAAATTGCCTCTATTCTCTGCTCTTAGTCCCACAGGGGCTGCATTAATGTGTGTTCCTGTGTGTGTGTGTGTGTGTGTGTGTGTGTGTGTGTGTGTGTGTGTGTGTGTGTGTGTGTGTGTGTGTGTGTGTGTGTGTGTGTGTGTGTGTTTGTAGTCATGTAAATAAAGTGACTAATACACACCGCCTGGCTCATCAATATGAGGAGCAGTGGGCTCAGCTCATACAGATACAGATGAACACAGGATGAATAATGTTAGCGGAGCATTGCTGCATATGACCACCCTCTCTCCACCCACCTCCAGTGTTGCTTGTGATTCTGTGTGTGTGTGTATGATTCTGTGTGTGTGTGTGTGTGTGTGTGTGTGTGTGTGTGTGTGTGTGTGTGTGTGTGTGTGTGTGTGTGTGTGTGTGTGTGTGTGTACATGCACATGCGTTTACTGTGCTAAAGCTCCCATCAATCACACACCCAGAATCTTTCAGCAAGGTGCACATGCACACTAAGACACTGACACATACACACTACTGCTGGAATTATTAAAAGCCAGAGTGTCATCACTGATCTGTTTGACAGTTTGACAACATTTCCATGGGCACACACACACACACACACACACACACACACACACACACACACACACACACACACACACACACACACACACACACACACACACACACACACACACACACACACGCACACTGTGTTTTCCTATCCTTGTGGGGATCTACCATTGACTCCCATTCATATCTAACCCCTAACCCTTACCCTAACCTTAACCAACACCAAAACAATGCCTAACCCGAAAGAAACGTTTTTGCACTTTTTTCACTTTTTTCAGTAACAACAACATGGCCAAGAAAACACTGTTTCCCCTCATGGGGACCCAAATGAGGTCCCCACAAATGACATTTCTTTTGGTTTTCCTATGGTTGTGAGGACATTAGGTTCCCACAACAATAGCCACCACCTGATCACCCACACACACACACACACACACACACACACACACATATATATATATACATATACTGTATCAGCTCTTACACAGCCATCAGCACAAGTCACACTCATGTCACTGGGGTGACAAAAAGAGCTAGGCTAGTCCTTGGACAGCACTGCCTTTCTTTCCTCTTCCTCTCGGCTACAGAGTCACATCACCGTAGGACAGAAGGCCAGTGTTCAGGGTCACACACTGCCCAGTGGAATTCCCCCTCAACAGCAGGGAGCTCACAGAGGCAAAATACAGCTCTGTTTGACCCTGTTCAGCCTCTGTACTGTCAGACACACAAAGAGCAGGCCCCTCTTCTATTCATGTTGGACTTTTTGCTGAACGATTATTCAAGTCAGAGGGCAGAAAATGTGTCAAGAACCAATAATAGCAGTAATGTGACTGGTTATATCAGAACTGATATTTGCTGCCCTATGCAAGAGTTAGCTCCATGTAAAAACTCCAAAAGGGACATTTTGCCTTTTGGATTAATGTTGGCAGACAAATCACAAGCACAACTCACTGGTTCACTACAAAGTATTAGCAGAAAAGAACAAGAGAAGTTGTTTTGATGAAACTTCATGATGTTTACAGATGTAGTTTTTGCCCTGAGGACCAAACTGTTATCAGATCGAGGTCTTAAATGTTTTTACTTGGGTGTACTTGACGTAAAATTGAGAGCAGACTTTCTCCCAGAAATGTCTCGCTGTTTCACTGCTCAGTGACCTCACATTATGGGTGACATCACATGGGATAGTCCCGAGCGTCCAGTCCAATGATTGCAGTGTGCTCGGGTAATCGAGGTCCCACCCTGTTGGCTGCTGCATGCAAAGAAACCCTGCTCTGGTCTCCATCTTTGAGCCTCAGGGAGCAGCAACCAGCATCTGACAAGAGCAGGAAAGAACATGAGTAAGCTGAATGAAGGACAAGACAGCTGAATGTAACTTGCAAACAGTAACCACATTATTTGGTTGGCAGTGGCATTAGTTTGAACATAACAAATCAATTCTACATCAGTCTGGCTGACTCACTTCTGTTCCTGTTCCATGCTCAAATGCAACAGTTCATTTTTCTTCTGTTTACAGTGGTGGAATACACTAGGTGAGGTGATATAACAGAGTACACAGCAGAAGTGTTTGACTCACTGTAGGCCCATTACCATAGATGGCGGAGGGCAGTGAGAGATCTGTGCCTATTGATTGCCCCAGCTGGACTGTCGATACTCCCCTTCGAATTCTGACACAGCGAACTAATGGTCTCCCCATGCCGGTCACAACCAGACGCATGCCCACGCACCATCCCAGCACCTAAGGGTGTAATGGACAAAAGAGGGCCCATCAATACATCAATACATGATGACCTGCGTTTACCTGCTGCCTCAGCCATTTCACCAATCAGCTCCGTTGAGAGGATGCATTAACAATGGCACTGCTCACTCAGCCTGTGATTTTTCATCTGTCCGCCCATGTTCTGTTAATCATACTTTTTGTGTTAGTCATAGCAAGTACAACCATACAGTAGTGAAGGGAGAGAGTGTAGAGAGGCACAGTGGACTAACCTTCCCCTTTACACGAGGTTTTGCAACATGTATATACAAACAAACATGTACTCAGTCCTTCTCACTTGGTTTAGCAAGACAGATTTTCATAGCTGTTCATCCGACAGTCTGTCTGTAGCCCAACCTCACGGTCATTTAACAGCAGGGTAATGGTGTGAGCAGTACTGGCTGACTGCTCCTCAGCGCTAGTCGCCCTGGAGGCTGGTGTTGGAGGGGGGCAAGCCCTCCTGATCACATGGGGAAAGGCCACTTTGCCTGGGGAAAAAAGAAAAGACATGAACGTTGGCAGGGTGTTGGTGGAGGATTGAGGTGACAAAAGAGCTTTTGTGGACGTAAGTTTATGGTGTTAACCCCTTTCTCTCCCCTCTTCACATGAATAACAAGAAAGCACTGTGACAACTGAGCAATGGCCTCGGGCAGCATGTTTGACGATTCGTTGTGTGTCAGGGGTAGTGCAGGATGTCTGGTCTCTGAAGTCTTGTGACAGAGCTGACATTCTGGAAGTAGGAGATTGGTCAGCTGTTGTCACAAATGCCACAAAGAGGAGGATTTTCTATAAAAAGGAAGAGCTATTGCTGCACTTTTGTGTGTTAGTGTCAGAATTAGTGAAGCCACAGTAGGTTGTCAACAGAGATCTTGGCCATGGCTTCACTGAGGTGTGTTGACCTGCTGATTACTATGAATACGGAACTTGAGAGTGGTGTAAAATGAGATGGAACCAATGAACAAAAAGGCATTTCTGGGTTATTTCTGCACGTCCACCTGTCCATGATTGTGTGCAGCTGTGTCAAAACATGTATGTGTGTGCTGCCTTTTGCCCTACGGCCTCTCCTCTCAATGAGACATCTGTCAGGCAGAGCCACAGCCTCAACACCTGACCTTTACTGAGGCACATACACACTAACCTAATGTTGTCCCTTGTCCTTACTCTTCTAGTTTTATGTCTTTATTTTCTCCTTACGCTGTCTTATTGTCTTTTACTGTCATTTTATTATTTACTTATTTATTCTCTTGTAGCAGCCACCCTTGTTTCCACCTTTTATGCCTCTTTTCCCCGGCCTCGATCTCTCCTCTATGTTCTCGCTCTTTCTTTCTCTCAGTCTCTGACAGTTTGTGACACTCCCTCCCTGGGGCAGCCATCACTTCAGATGAGCATCGTATGTGACAGGCCAGCTTTGTCTTTTTAAGCCATTAGCAGTTCCTCTCCTCCCACCTTGCCATCATTCCCCTCTGTTTACCTTTTCTGCCCTCTTTTTTATGTTGGTCTCTCGCTGCTGACTGCCAGTCTTTGTTATTAATCTACATAACAGACGCATTCTCAACCAGAATGAAGAATTGAGGAGTGTGAGTATCTGACAGTGGTGATGACTGTGATGTTCAGCCTTCTTAATGAACTGAAGTTGGATTTGTGATAAGTCTGTGTAGTATGGTATGCTTTCAGGTAAGCGAGATTTAATGAGACTTGCCAGTTGGAGAATTGTTTGGCTGTGTACCTCCCTCCCTCTTCATAGGCTAGTGTAATTCTCCCTGCTCTGTACTCCCCCACAGTAAACTGTCAAGCCTAATACAGGCAGGAATGCCCAGTCACCTGCTCCTAAAATGCAACAGCCCTGTGCTACACTAACCTAATATAGGCCTGCACTACACAACCTGGCTGGATAACATCGTTATTGCTCATTGCATATATTTAAACACACACCTCAATGTGCCCCAGCTCAGCTTTTAACCAACCGTGTGGAAATTATGCTATGCAGTTTTTAATGATTCTTATTTTTTTAATCAGTAGATTTTCCTTTCCTACATGTTTCTTTTTTTCTCAGTCACAACTGAGTAGTTATGATTTCTCAAATTAATTCTAAATCTGTGAAACTCCTCATTAAAACCCTGCAGTACTAACTGACACAAAGAATGACTAATAGCATTTTTTTGCATGTTAGCCATAGATTAGAAGTAGTGAGCTATCTGACCCATGTGTATGTCCATGACAATAGGATGGATCGAGTTGTGAAACTGGATTCTATTGTCTGACAATAGAACAGTTTGGCTGGCCACTTGTTGATGACGAATGATTATCATTGCTCTGAATACGTTTGACCATTGTCCTGCCCTAATGTTAATGCATGATTGAATGATTTTCATATGTGTGGCCTCAAACAGTATCTGCTGACCCAGTCATGTTGCTGTCATTAGTGCTGAAGTGGCTGGAGAAAAAGGAAACAAGCTATGTAATGAAGTTTGATGCTACTGATGTAACTGGCTACATTTAAACAGGCTGAATACCTTTAGGCGGTCACTCTAATAATATCCTCACAGAGTCTCTGCTCAAAATGTCAACCCCAGACACAAATTGGCAAAATCAAAGGAGAAGAACACCATTATACTACTGTGCAGCTTTCAAATCCCATCAGTCTGTAAATGCAGCCCGAATAGAGTCTGACAGCAGAGGTGACAGGGACGTTTTATTTTGCCTGCAACACTCCAATGAGATCTGACGGAGGCTAACGCAACATTAGCCAGGTTTGGTTCCCTGCTGCTATTGCAGATGTGTTGCACTTAACAGCAGCTAGCAGAAGGGAAACAACTGTTTACCCAGGTGTGTGCTGAGGGCGTTCTGTGCAGGATAAATATTTATGTGGCTGTTTTGGTGTTGTTTCTGTGTTGGAGGTGATTTTCAGTGCAGTGGGAAGAGAAAGGAAATATGATAAAGCTCAGGTGGCATAGTTTGTTATTTAGTGTGTAGGCCTGATAACATGTAGTTGATAAAGGGGAAAAACAAAGACAGATCAAGCGTGAAGAGCTTAAAAAAGGAGCAGAGAGGTAAAAGAGAGCAGAAGGAAGGTGGTTGCCGGAAGCATGACTGCAGGTTCTCTGGCTTACCAGAAGTTACAGCAGATGTTTCCTCTCCTCACCTCTCTTTTTTCCTCCCCCTGTTAACCCACCTCCTACATCACAGTGTTCTCAGTCACCTGTCTGTACTGTATATAGCTGGGCTAGTTGACTGGGTGGGCAATCTCTCACCACAGACCTGCTGAGTGTTTGAGAACTAGAGCAGGCCTCTTCTCGGATGGACAGAGGGAGGGATGTAGGAAGGGAGGGTTTGTCCAAAGATACTCTAAGTAGGTAACACACTATGTACATGTTTGCAGGAGTTTTCTAGGGTACCGTCAGTTTTTGATGACTTTTTGTGTCACTTGAATGTATTACCCTACAGAACCCCAACTAGTTTCCAGGTGTTTTTGCTGCTGTCAGATTTCATACACACAACCCGCTGTTCAGCCAAAAGTCTGTAAATTGTTGTCATGTCATTTTTAGTCACAGCTGAGTCAATCATGGCTTCTAATAGCACTGAAAGTCCAAGATTTTTGAAGAAATTAAAATGGCTGAGAATGTATCACTATATTTAGCTTAGATTTGGTTGTTTTTCCTGATGAAACGGAAAGCTGCATCACCACTAGAGACTTGAAAATGTGATTATTCTTTCTCCTTTTCTATTTCTAGCTCTGATAAATGGAGTTCATTCAAAAAATGACAGACCTGTCAAACCTACCAGCAGGTTTTGGGATTTAGATTGTTAATCATCTGATAGTTCATCATGGACTTATATGATACGATGTTATGGTAATGTGACCATCCATAATGATAAATGATCCCAAGCATGTCTTTTAGCAGCTTAACATACAGAACACACACACACACACACACACACACACACACACACACACACACACACACACTCTCTCTCTCTCTCTCCCACTTAGGTGTACCAGTGTTATTACCTTGGATGGGCTGTCTCACCTCCAACATAAACATAGATTGGGATATGTGTAAACTTGGTGGCCAGGGCATTGCTGTGGATTGTGTGTGTGTGGTGTGAAGACACCCGCCGGTCCCTAACAGCCCACCTGGCCTTATTTAGAAGAGCTAAGAGGAGCCAGAAGCAGCAACTCTCAGAGGACGGCCAATGTAACAGAATGTGTGTGGCTCATCACCATGCTCATTAGCCCCGAAGAGAAATACCATCGCCAGCCACTGTGATTCGTACCTGGAACAGCCTGTGACTCCCCCTCGGTAGAAATACACTCTGTTATCTAGGTTTCATTTAAGTACAGCAGCACTAGTAGGACTAACCCTGAGTAATAAAAGCATGTAGCCTAACAAGCAAAGCACATAACAGGCACGCTTTAGTAATTTTCTTTTTGAAGAGCATTCCACACTCTCTGAGGTGCAGTTTAGTCTTTTTTTTTTTTTGCTTTTTTCTCCACTCATTAACACCCACTGACTTCCTTTACACTTCGAAGTGTCATCATGCAGATTAAGAGAACAATAGCCTCCATTAGCATTAGTGTTATCATGGAAAGTGCTCATCAGATGGGAGAAGAGTGACCCGCGGAGGCTCATTAGCTCATGTGCTAAAACCTTGATCAGTGCCATTAGGAAGACAAGAGCCCATTGTCTTCTAGCTCACCTCTGAAATGATTCCTATGAAAAGCTCTGCTCCACAGGTTGTTGAAGTGATTTGACTTTGATGCTGTGATCTTAATAAATTGTATATGTTATGCTTGTTTTGTTATTCGCCTAGTTGAATTCATCAGCACAACATTTTGACATCACTCGCGGTTATGCCACATAAAATAAAGTACTGCATTAAAAGTGACTAATTTGCAGGAGTGCTAGGTGCAGTGCCATTTTTACCTCAGGCCTATACTAGTGCTTCTGCTTTTTTGCCTTCCCAGCTGAAGTTAGAACAGTGAGTAAGAGTCATTTGATGTTGCTTGGGGAGTTTTTAGAACGGCGTGTTGTGCTGTGTGTATCTATGGAGAAACAAGCCAGGATGTGAGGGGTCCTAGCTGTGACTAGGCTCATCTTACTAGGAAACAGTCTCTTGGGACCTCTAGTGCCCTCTACAACTATGTGAGGGAATACTCTTATGTGTTCACAGTTATATCTCTAGAACCAAACCGCCTTTGCCTGGCCTAAATGGCCTGTGAACAAGCTAACCATGAAAATCCCCAATTCTTTTGCTTTGTTATCGGTACTTGAGTTGACCTTCCTGACTCTGTGGGAGGAAGGCTGTTGTTTTAACAAAACCAGCAGCGTTTACCTCAGCGCTGAATGAGGCGCCTCACCTTGAGACGGCATACTTGAGGTTTTGAATGGCACTGCTTTGTTTTACTTTGGTTCGAGTTGGGTTTTTTTGTAGTGGTTGGCTTCCCTGAGAAAATGGCATTGCAGAGCCGCAAGGGCAGACTTTGTGACGGCAGAGTTTGTCCTCTTTGAGGATGCCTGTGGTAGTTTCACCGCTGCCTGCTTGGCCCTGAGCTCCGAATGAGATAAGTGGCGTACCTCAATGAGGGAGCCTGTACCAAGGCTAAATATAGAGACAAAAGAGGAGTAGAAGGGCAGACAAAGAGTTGCTGCTGGTTGCAATGAGTCAATCTATCTAATCACAAGCAGAACAACAGCAGACCTCACAATATGTGTCAGTCAGTAGAGTGAAATTAGTAGCAGGGAGAGAGCAAACCCTTTGATCTGTCTCTTTAAGAGCCAAACTCAGAGAAAAGTGTTTTGGTTGGACATTCCAGACATACCTCCTACACATTCTGGTCGACTCTTGGCCTGCACATGAGAGGTATAGGTTTTAGGTTCCTTTCAGATGTCCTCATAGGTAATGAATCAAGATAAAAGCTTAGTTCAGCTGGTAATGTGTTTGTTCACAGGCTATATATGTTTCTCTGTGCCCAAATCTACAGCTCTGTTATTAAGCCAGTCACTCACACCTTGAGGGCCTCAAAGCACAGAGATAGTTTACTCCCACAGAGGTTGAGATACTGCCATTCCTATCTGACACACCTCAGTGTAGGAAAGTACAAACTGAGCAATCTGCTGCTGTATGAGTACTCCCTTGCAGTGATATTTAAGTTCTTGAAATTACTCATCAGTCAAGCCTAGATTGAACACCAATAATCTTAAATGAGTGCCAGCATGTTTACACGGTAATTCGGTTATTCAGAATTTACAAAAGGAACCGGTGTAAGGGACATATGGCCCCTCATGTTCTGTGCTTCTGACAGATCAGTGACAACATGTCTGCCAAGGTGAGGCCCTCCTGTGGAGTAACACTGGACCTGTTTTGGGAGTAACCCACCCAGTCACCCATTCCTTTGCAAGTAATTGATACAGGCTGGCAGGTGTCATAACAACACAGGCGTCTCTGTCCAGCAGGCTTGTTTAAGTGTGGCTGACATTGTCTGTCTGGCACCATCTTTCAAAGGACTCTTGGAACTTGGAAGGGAGTACTAGGGTGGCAAGTCAAGATAAGGGTGAGGAAATTCAGTTGCATTTACTTAATCTTTTACCAAGGTATAACTGAGGGATTGCAGTCATTGCCAGCCGTGGTGTATATCTGTAGCATGTTGGAAGGATGTGTAGGTGAAAAATAAACAGCATATTGAGACGCTTTTAGTTGTATCAGCTTGTCTGCTACTGTAAGTGACACCTAAACTGTTTCTTTAGGGGAATGCCTGGCCTGTCATGTGAAGTGATGGATAATTAAGGAAAGTTACAGGGTGAGGCTATTGAGTTTGCACTGACATTGTCTTATTACCCACCTTCACAAAGTGTGTCTGTGTAGGAGGCTTTTGTAAAGTTGTGATCTACAGCTATGGGTTACAGACCTTACAGATCTTGAAGCCAAAGCCATCTTACCGGCTATTATTTCCTCAGGTGTTCAACAGATTGCAACCTGTGTAGAAAAGCAAACTTTCAGAAGTAAGCTCTTCACCTCCTCCACCTACCAGTGCTTTCTCCCTAAGATGCGTAGGAGTCGTCCTCCTGTTGTGTGCTAGCATGCTAGTGCTAATGAGGCCAGCTGTCCAAACGCTCAGCCGGTCAGCCAGAAGGGACCGCAGCCTTTGTTGATGCTAGGTGTTATATCTCCTGTTGGAACACACACTTTTGTTTCAACACCGCCAACCATTTGGCACAGGAAGGCCGTCTCTGTTCACCCCCACACACCACCAGCACTACCCGCCGTCCTTTACTCTTTCTCTCACCCTCTTTGCTGTACTTTGCAGCTCCCACTTTTATTGTCCCGCTCGCCGTTGCGACCTCCCGTCTGCACACACCAGCACATTGATTTTCTCTCTACAGCTTTATAGTTGATCATTTTCTCTTGACACTGCTGGCGGAGAGTGTTGCCTTTGTAATCGCTGACCTCAGCTCCACACCTGAGTGGCTGTGGCCCTAAACAGCCTCTCAGACTCATCCTAAAGTACCTTCTGTTTCAGAATGAAGTGTTGCACCCTGTTTTGGGCTGTTGCTTGGACAATACATCACCTGGCAGAGCTACTCTTACAGAAGAGAGCGTTAGACATAGGGAGAGAGAGAGACAGTGTAAGGAAGACAGGAAAGAGGGGAGATAGGAATAAGTACAGACTAGTTCATACAGTCTTACAAAACAATGTAAATCTAATTAATTAGCAGTTTATAAGCTTTGTTCTATTGGCTTCCCTGTTGGGAACCTTGTACAGATATTAACATGTTGTCTAGATAGCAATCCAGGGACAAAGGATGTGCATAACCCAGTGACTGAGCTGAATGTATCCCTTGAAAAGTACAATGACATTCACATCATGGTAAAGAAAAAACAGATAATAGTGTGGAGTGAAACAGCGGGAGGAGGTTGCGAATGAAATAGCTCTCATGATGAACCCCGATAGGATTTCGCAGCTGCGGCACAGCAGTGATGACCCTGTGAACGACTCGCCAAATAACAGTGTTTCTCCCTCCTCCTCCGCCACCTTTCATCCCTCCCGCCCCCACACCTCCTTCCTCCCGCCTCCCCTCAGCCTGAACTTGCATGTCTACCGAGTGTGTATGAATACCAACTGGTTGTAATGACCTGCACAATGCAGAGAGAAAGGGAGAGACCTCAACGAAACAATTCTCATTGATTGAAACCGAGTCTCACGATTCTCCCAGATACGCCTCCTTCCGACAAAAAACATTTGCAGCCACTTCAGAAAGAGGTGGGCGAGTGGGGTTGGGGAGAGTGAAGATAGAGTGGAAAAAATGTTCAGGTGCTTTGTACTGGCAGTGCATATTCAGCGAGTGAATGCAGGTGGTGTGTGTTTGTGCAAGTGTTGCGTGCAGCATGTGTGTGATGTGAGATAAAGTAGCCGGAGAGGTAGTTTCAGTGCTGCAGCCCGGGCCCTCTGCTGACTGGGCTGCTCTCACTGGAGAATTGATTTGGCCTCTGAGAGGATCTGTAGCTCTCTCGGTGGAACAGAGGGATGCAGGAGGGGAGGGGAGAGAGAAATGGAAGGAGAGTGGGTGGAAGCAACACAGGTGGAATTGAGAGATGGAAGAACACGGTGAAAATGAAAAGAAGACGCAGGAACACACACTCAGCGCACACTCACGTCTGAAACAGTCGGTCAGGAAAATTTACTCCCCGTAATAACCCTCTCTGTAGGCTGGCTGTCTCAGTGTCTCCTGGCTCCTTCAGCCCATAACACAACCGACCAGGTCACATCGACTCCCACACAGCGCACACACCACTTCAGCCTGCAATCTAATGACCTCACACACCAGTTCAGTATGTGTGTCTGCACGTCTAAGTGTGAATTTTCTCTGTTTCTCTGCAACATGAAGCCTGTTGTTCCGGAGTTAGTTTTCACTCTTGGAGTCATATCTTCCTTCGATTTTGCTACATTTGAAACATCAAAAACGTCGGCAGCAGTATTTTTAACAGCCCCCGTTCACCGTGTTAGTGCTACAGCCATTTTATTCTCTCCTGCTTTAACAACCATTTTTTTCCCATGGGGTCATTTCAAGTTTCATCTCATCTATTTAAGTTGGGCTGTGGTTTGTTTAATTGCTGTTTCCAGCTCCCTGCCCCCTCCTCCTTCAACCATTCCCTTTAATAGTTTTGACATTTAAACGACATAGTACATATATTTAACCTCACCAGCTCATAGCCTTTCACATTCAAGTGCTCATAATCAAGAAGCACATACAGTACACCTCCCATTGTTTTGATAACAGATAAAAATACTAAATGTGTGTAGCTTCTTCACTCTCCTTCAAAGATGAATAAAAAAATAGACCAGTCATTCTAATCTCTGTCCCTCGTATCTTGTCTTGTGCAGTGACTAACTACAATAATGTGGTGGAGGCCGGTTCAGACTCAGATGATGAGGACAAGCTGCACATCGTGGAGGAGGAAGGCAGCCTGGCGGATGGGGCCGACTGCGACAGCACCCTGCCAGACGAAGAGCATCCTAGAGAGCACTGCTGGGACCGAGGTGAGAGCGTAGGGCGTGTTATTATTATCACATATTGAATCACAAAAATACGCACCTCTTCATCGTACCCACCACTTCCATATTGTTCTGAAACATGCTGAACTTTTTCACCATGTAGAAAAGTTCAGCTCAAGCACTCATTTAATCTTATTTTCTGCTTTGAAATCAAATTTTCATAGATTATGACAAATTATGCCAGTAGGACATAACAACAATTGAATCACTAGTTGCCAGAATTACCTTTAGACAAATGCCAGTTTATTGAGTAAAGGTAAAGCAATGTCTTTGATGCCACTTGTATCCTCAAAATGACACTAGCAGATTGTTCACTTCATTTTAAGTATCAGAGCACATCACATTTAGATATTTTTATAACGTGTGTCTTTTCACTGTCAGTCCCATCGTCATCATCAGGCTGCCAAAGTATCTTTGAATGTCTTACTTATTCTTATCTGCTCAAAATAAGAGCATTACTTACCAGCAGATAAATGCAAATGTGCCATATCGCCTCTTTATTTTTTGTTCAGTTTGGCTGCTGCTTCATTTTGACCTCAGTTAAGAAATATCTCTGTGACATCTGTACACGGTAAAGTACCAGGCTTTGTCTCATTGTGAAACAGAGTGTAAGGAAACAGGTACTACATGCAGAGGGTTTCCAACTAAGGCAGGAAGCATGATATTAAACAAAGACAATGCCAACAGAGAAAGAGACCTTCAAGTACAGAAAATAGCCTCGTGACCAAAGAGTCAGCAGAGAGCTTTACGGCACGGGTGGGCATTGAAGGGGCCGCCGTGAACTCCTTTTTACCTCAAGCCATGTGGAAGTGACACCAGAGGCAGCTCACCGCCACAGGAAGGGCTGACGTCACCCCTCCTCCTCCCTCCAAAACAACAATTGCAGGTGCTGAAGGATGTTGGTGTTTCAACCTGGGCTCAAGGCCTCTGCTGTGCTGCTGACCTCATACAGCATGTGCATATAAATCTGTGTGACACTGTTAGTTTCGAGCTGGTGCCAAGTATGCTCAACACTATGACAAGCATATATGAAAGGTAATTAGATATTCAGCTGCAGGAGTATTTGTTTTTGGGTGTTTCTGCTTGCGGATTTTGGCTGAATTTTTCAGATGTGAGACTGTAGGGATTTTAATTTAGCAAGAGGTCAGGTTAGCACATGTGAAAATGTCCAGTGACATATCACTTTCAGTTTAGGGAGGGATTTTTGGAAATTCCTCTTCAATTAGTGCCTTCAGTTTCAGTTGCACGGTTTCGGTTGCACAGGCTCACATGCATGTACACAGTCAAACCACAGACCTGTGCTGAGTGCAGTCACCTATTCCCCAGACTATGCTGTCATTTTCATCAGTGATGTCCAGCTGTACCTCCTTGCAAAAAGGGAAAGTTGAAGGAAGAATAATGTCATTGGTTTTGGCCAGGACTTTTGAACATTAAACACTTCAAAAGCACGAGTTACACTGAAACTGCTCAGTGAGCTGGCTGTGCTCCACAGTTATGCCTGATCAGGCATATTTTCTTTTGGCTTCACTACTCACGCACACACGCACGCACGCACGCACACACGCACGCACGCACGCACGCACGCACGCACGCACGCACGCACGCACGCACACACACACACACACACACACACACACACACACACACACACACCTCTTTCTCACACTCTCTCTCTAGCCCTCATCTAATACATCAATCAGCATCATAGCTGTCACTCTGTATTGGACTGATGAAACACGGGAAAGCCACAGTCTTTTAAACAAACACACGTCTTTCGTCTCTCATCCCTTCATCCCTCCCTCTGTTGGTTTCACTCCTGAGAAGAGAGTGTCTGGTGTAGCCTTGAAAAGTGACCACCACCCACTAATCTTCTCTTCAGTGTAGCCCGGTTTGCTTCAAATTAAGGCCTTGACACCCCTTCTCATGAGACTTCTGTGCTCCAAAAGCATATAGGTGGTTTTTCAGCACTTTGCCATTTCTCTTTTACTTTTCTTCCCTCGCCTCTCTTTCTTTTTTTGTACTCCCTCACTGTTTCTCTTGTTCTGAATCATTCCTCTTGATTATATGGTATCATGGGCCCCCTGCTTGCTGTCATTACTCATTCACTCCTAAATGATTATGTAGTGGTGGGGCAGCCCAGTGTTGGTGCAGTAAACTGCAGCCTGCTCTCCTCTAAGAACAGGCTGTCTAACTCCAGGGGAGGAAAAGGTAGCGAGAGTGTTGACCTGGGAGGGCTGCTGCTTTACATTTAATGAGTTGTAGAGCATGATTACATCTCAGAGAATGGGCAGGGTGGAGTTGGAGAGCTTTGATATCATGAGGTTCCAGTGGCACTAAATGACAGTGAAATGCTGAGGTTCACTGTGAGGAAATATGTTGAATCTGTATGGCGTGCACTTCTGCTATTATGCTTTACTGCTCATTCCAGCCTGCAGTAAAGTTGCAGGGGTTTCACTTACAATGACGCTTACTGTATACATACTGTTTCCTCACTGTTGGCCTGACGTACAGTAATGAGGTTTGATGTGCCATGAAATTTGCCTCAAATCCATTTTAGGCATTTTTGCAGCTCTGTGGAAGCACAGGAGCACATTAAATTCCTGTGTGACTTTTGTCAGGCTGTGATGGTAAAACTGAGCCACTCCTCTGCACAGGAAAGGAAAACTCTCCAGAGGATTGGAAAGATTGTCCAGTGAAGACACACAGCACAAATATTTGATAGCTCTAATCCAAAAATAAGCAAATCATCCTGGATGTGGAGATACCTCACATGTCTTCTCTGACTGGCCTCCTGTTGATTTGTGGTACCTTTTCTAGTCACTGTGGAATATTTGAATTGTTTGTACGAATCCTGATTGCTGATTTATGTCTCCCATCCAAGATAGAATCTGCAAATGCATCTGGATGCACAACCACAGGAAACAGTGGGGGCAAAGGTTGGCCAGGGCAGGAAATGCATGATGGGATACGTTTGTATCAGGTTGCAGAGATGTGGGCAGAGAAGGATGAGAAAGGAGCAAGGGAAAGAGAACAGGAGAGACTGGGTGGTCTGCCTGGTGATATTGTTCGATGACATGCTGTAGTTGGGTTACGCTGTGCAATAAATACAGAACAAACTACTTTTTTAGGTCAGAGTTGCAACAGAACGTCCTGCTACAACCTCAGAGGACATGAGTTCTGCAGCTTTTTAGACTGATTTTCTACTTATGAAGTGGTGCATTCACTTCCCTACGTCAGCACATAAATGGCCCGTGTGATGTTTCATGTCAGGGGAGCAGACTGATAACAGGGAGCCGCCTCAGCAAGGCTGTGAACCCTTTTGGCCTGGCTCTGCACTTAACAGAGAGCCGAGACACACACACTCACACAGAGTGAAAACAACAGCTTGTCATACCTTTGCACCACAGACCCCCAACTGGGACTCTACTTCACACATATGCTCAACATTTAGTAGCCCAGAGGTGTGTTTGCGTGTTTGGATGTTGCCTTTGAGCACAGAGTTGGAGCTAAACACAGTCGGATCAGCACTTCCCCACATGCAACACGTTTTTTAGTATTTTTCTTGTCAACAACCATCATGTCTGTGAAAAAAGACTGTTAATTTAAAGGAAAGGTTTGACATTTTGGTAAATATGTTGGTTTGCGGTCTTCTTCACTACCTTCAATACATTCATATCTGTCAGTTAGGTACAAGCTTACAGCCAGCAGGCGGCTTGTTTCCCGCAGTGTGAAGTCTGAAAACATGGGAAACAGCTAGCTGGTACACTTTTTGAACCCAACAGGCACCGGCTAGATATTGAATTTCCCATCTAAACCTTAGCCAGAAAGCACATCAGCATATTCCCCAAAAGTATTTCTTTTAAGATCGGGTGAAAAATGTAGTAAACATGTCTACGGGTGTAACTGATGCTGATGAGGTCATGGTAAAAAAAAAAAAAGTGATATGTGAGGATTGTCAGACTCATATGTCGGATGAGAATTTCATAATCTGACTTCCTCAGCAACTGCTGCTGGCTCCTGCTTTGCATACACATGTTCACCAACAGACAGCTTCTTTCTCTGTATTATCTCCCCTGGGCTTGTTACAGGGCGGGAGGTTTCTTCAAATCGTCTTTAATAATCATAGCAACTAATGACAGCTTTCTTATTGTTTTGTGGCTTTGTAAAGGTGCACCAGAGAAAGCCAGAGTAAGGCTGTGTGTAAGAGTACTGGTATTCACTGTGCCTCGGTGACTCATGAAGTACTACACCTGTTCCCATCTCCGAGGAGAGCACAGCTGGCCCTGTCCTTCAGCACACACAATTCACAAAACACAGTTCTCAAGCCTCTACTAAGCAGGGGGAAAGTTTAAATCAATCTATAAAGCGTCTGCCAAGTAAACACCACCACAGTATCCACAATAGGCTAACTTTGCTTTTAGCTGATAGCTCACCCTTGTAATTATTCTCTGAAATGATACACGTAGGCACACTAACATATCCATAGAGGAATAATGCTCTGTTTAATTGCCGACATGCTATACCTGGTTCCGGCAGCCACTTCAGGAAGCTCTGGGAGAGCAGAGATAGAACGAAGGAAGGAAGCTTTCATGCATCCCAAAGTCCATCCTCAGGTTACACTTCCTATAAGCAGCAGCTTGGTAATTAGTGATCGTTACTAGCTAGCCAGGTTCATGTGATGTGGAAGAAGAACACACTCGGCTCCCACATGCAGGTTCTCATTTACTGGGATATTAAGCACAGACTGAAGGCCAAGCCCCTTCAGAGAACAAAGTGAGGTGTATGTGCATGTCTGTGTGTGTGTGTGTGTGTGTGTGTGTGTGTGTGTGTGTGTGTGTGTGTGTGTGTGTGTGTGTGTGTGTGTGTGTGTGTGTGTGTGTGTAAGAGCATTTATTCCTGCATCATATATCTATCTACTGCAATACATCAGGACAAGATTCATCACCTAATTATTAATCCCAGTCTCACCAAGTACCTTACCTAACATTGTGAATAGAGGCTTGTCATTCAGATTCTACAAAGAGTGCAATGCTCATACAGCAGCCTCTGGCCTCTGATGCTAATTAGTTTTCTCATCCTATTGTGAACAACAGCATTCAGGATGTTTTTTTTTCCCCTTGACGCTGCACACCTTGTTCTACACTGGTAAACATTTAATGATCAAGAGCAGAGACTGTAAGATCCGGTTCAGCAATGACACTTGCTGGACCATTATTGGATTATCGCATTTCATATACAAAGGTTAAGGTTTCATATGTACAGCCTGCATCAATAGAAAACGTGTTGAAATAACAAGGTAATCAATATTACCTTTTTGCAGGCATGACTGTAATCAGTGTGTGTTTGTCCCTTCACAGTGAAGGAGGATTGTGTTTCAGATGGTGAGGATGACGTGAGCACAGACGCCCTGGTAGAGGAGATGCTCCAGCAAGGGGACACAGCCGTGATCTACCCAGAGGCTCCGGATGACGAGCCTCACCGTCAGGGCACCCCTGACACCAGTGCCCACGATGAAAACGGTACAGCACATCACTACACAGCATCTTTAACTAGGGCACACAAACAAGGGACAGTATCCCTAAATCACACGTACACATGTTAAAACACACATCACTGTTTCCACTCACAGTCACTGAGCTCTCACACTATTACTGTACCTACCCAATAATTACTCGCCCCTGGGGATGGCTCTACCTGCTCCCTGTCTCACCTCAGGTGTTAACTCCACCCCATTAGCGCCACTCACCGACATCATTACACACAGTACTATTTGTTAAGGGCGGCACACAGGGGCCTTTATGGCTCCCAGGCTTTTGGCTTTTACCTGATACAACTGAGGGGAAAAAAGAGAGGGAGGAGGAGGAGGGTGTCAGGGGAGGAAAAGAAACAGTAACACCTGAGTAAATTTGTCACGTCTGTGTGAGCTCTGACTCACAGCTACCTGGCCGATAATGTGTGTGCATTCCCATCTCGAGGCCCTCACCTGTCCCACAGGGGAACTTAATACATCACCTGTTAACACAGTAATGCTTTACCTGTGTGGGAGCCAGGCAAATGAGACCCTCTGTTAAACAAGTTTGATCCAAGCGGGTAGCTGGTATTTACCAAGCTCACTTTTCCTTCCATGCGTAGGTGTTTGTGAAATGCTTTTTACGCACAATAGGCAATCAAATTATGGAATTTAAACCATGTGAAAGCTATAATCGCTGGGCTTTGTGTCAGGAAGAAGTACAAAAGAAAAAAATGAAATGCGGTAGTGCACTAGTAAGCCAGTGTGCTATTTCTTTTTACAAAAGAAAGAGCAGTAATCAGTTTTTATTCATCTGGTTACCTGTTTGCTATTTGCCAGTGAGGAAGGATCTGTCGGCGGTTGGTAACAGCAGAGGAGGTCCAAGTGTAACATCAAAGAGCTCTCCCTATTGACTGTGTTTTTAACCCCGTCTTCTCCTCCTCCCACTTCATTCTCACATGTGTCATTACAGCTCTTTTCTTTTTTTTTTCCAACCAGGAACTCCTGATTCGTTCTCTCAGCTGCTCACCTGCCCATACTGTGCACGGGGCTACAAGCGTTACAGCTCCCTGAAGGAGCACATCAAGTATCGACACGAGAAGACCGAAGAGAGCTTCAGCTGCCCTGAGTGCAGCTACAGCTTTGCATACCGCGCTCAACTGGAGAGACATATGACAGTCCACAAGAGTGGACGGGATCAGGTAAAATCTGATTGAGCCACTAGTCCCGACTGGACACTGTCACCTTAAATACTGTAAATAGCAGTCTAGAGTTTTTGTTGTCAAATATTTTTAGTTTAAGTAGAATACTATTCATATATTGCTGTAGTGATAAAGTCAGTAAACGCAACCCGTCATTGCTTAATCCAGCTTCTTAAGCAGTGTCCAAACATGATAGATAAACATGAACTTTTTGCCCTTGATTGATTAATGACACTGCAACATGAGTTAGTAGCAGTTCAAAGGTTGTGTTTTCATTGTGTATCTCATTGAATGACCCTTCTCTCATCGTCTGACAGAGACACATCACACCGTCGGGAGGCAATCGTAAATTCAAGTGCACTGAATGTGGCAAAGCATTTAAATACAAGCACCATCTGAAGGAGCACCTACGCATTCACAGTGGTGAGTGGACGACCCCTGTCACCATGGCAGCATATTGTGTGCATATGGGTGTGTGCATGCACGTGAGCAGGTCTGTGCTGTGCGTCTGTTGGTCACAGACGTTTCTTTTTCCACTGAACCAATATTTATGTTTTATTTATGTTTTAGTCAATTTCTGTATTTAGATATCCTTCATTGTGTTTCAGTCCATTGTGTGCTCTTCCTTAATGTGCCATAATTGTGTTTCTTTTGGCATTATGGGACAGCAATTAGAGAAGGGCATTTCCCAATGGTGCCATTACATCAGCGTTTAAGCATCATTGAAATGCATTAGAGCTTTTTCCTGTCATACTGCTCATAGCCTAGCTTGTTCATTTAGCTTCATTCACTAATGGAAATCTGTTTCTCTCCCTCTACCTCTATCTTTCTCTCTGTTATACACATTGCGGCTTTATTCAGGAGAGAAGCCCTATGAGTGCTCCAACTGCAAGAAACGGTTCTCCCACTCAGGCTCATACAGCTCCCACATCAGTAGTAAGAAGTGCATCAGCGTCATCTCAGTTAACGGCAGACCGCGCTTGGGGAATGCCAAAACACAGACCCAGGGTCCATCGCCAGTACTGCCCACACCACCCTCAGTCCTCCGCACCCAGATTAGGGAGAAGCTGGAGCACAGCAAGCCCCTACAGGAGCAGCTGCCTCTCAATCAGATCAAGACTGAGCCCGTGGACTACGAGTACAAGCCAACAGTGTTAACATCCCCAACTGTGACTGCCATGAATGGTGGGGTTTTCAACGGAGGAGCTACAGCTCCTCTGCAAGGCACAGTCCAGGCCGTGGTCCTGCCCACTGTGGGACTGGTGTCACCCATAAGCATCAACCTGGCAGACCTGCAGAATGCTCTCAAAGTGGCAGTAGATGGGAACGTCATTCGTCAGGTGCTGGAAAATAATGCCAAAGGCCAGGTGAACTCGGGGTTAACCACTGGAACGCTCCATACCCCACAGCAGCAACTCATCTCAGCCATCAGTCTGCCTATTGTGGGTCAGGATGGAAATGCAAAAATCATTATAAACTACAGTTTGGACCCCAACCAAGGCCAGCTCACAGCCCATAACCTAAAGAAAGAGCCAGAGCTAATGTCACCCAGTCAGACCACAGCCGACACATTCAAGTCCCAGAAACTTCCAGAAGATCTCACTGTCAGAGGCAACAGGACCGATGAGACTAAAGAAAAAGAGGAAAAGACCACTAAAACTTGTCTCCTGTGTGATAACTGTCCTGGCGGGCTAGAAGCGCTTCACGCCCTGAAGCACTGCAAGAAGGACGGTCTCAGGCTGAATGGAGCAGGTCTGGATAAGTCAGAGTCTGCTGTTGCTGCTTTGCTGTCAGAGGGAGGACTCTGCAACCAACCCAAGAACCTCTTGTCACTGCTGAAGGCCTATTTTGCCTTAAATGCAGAGCCCACCAAGGATGAGCTGGCCAAAATTTCCGACTCAGTCAGCTTGCCAATCCATGTGGTAAAGAAGTGGTTCGACAAAATGCAGGAAGGTCAGATATCATTGGGTGCTCCAACACCTCCCTCAGAGGAAGAGGACACCTGTGAAGCTAACCATGTGGTGTCTCTGGGCCCAGGGAAGGACATAGCCACTATAAGCTCTTCTGTGACCCAGGACAGCCCTACAGAAGCTACTCCAGCAGAGGTCAACGGCACTCACAGTTCGCCAACTTCCCCTTCGCCACTAAACCTGACAGCTGGAGGTCCCATCCCAGCCGAACCCCCCCAGAGCACTGAGGGACCTCTAGACCTGTCGCTGCCAAAGCCAGTCAGAGAGGAAGCAGAGAAAGTGGTACCTAAAGCTCGCGTTTACCCTTCTCCTCCCTCTGGCTCTGCCAATGAGGACGAACCCCTAAACTTAACTTGCACAAAGAAAGAGGCTTCGCCACTCTCAGCCATGGGCACTAGCCCCATTGCACTGTACGCCAGCCAGCCAAGTGCCAAACCTGTTGACATTGTGACCACAATGCAATGCTTAAGAGCACTAGCCACCAACAACAAACAGACTATCCTGATCCCCCAGCTGGCTTACACCTATACCACTACAGCAAACAGCCCTGCAGGGACCGAGACACACGAAACCATCCACCTGAACGGAATCAAGGTGTGCTGCCATTTATTTACCCCAACTTCAGCAACAGCTGAGCATTTCTTTCTTTGTTAAAGTAGAATATGACATTTTGGGATGTAATATCATTCATAGTTTGATAAATATCAGGCTACTATCAGCAGCCAGTTAGCTTAGCTTAGCACAAAGACTTGAAATGGGGAAAAACGATGCACTGTCTGAAAGTAACAAAATTAATCAGGCTCACTAATTAACATGCTACAACTACTTTGTGTACTGAAGCATAAAAAGTACATTGAGGTTTTATGTGTGGTCTTGAGGTAGACTAATATTTCACATTTGATCACTAAATTTACAAGGCAGTGCTAATATAACTTGCAAGATTTAGATGCTGGTGGGTTGTATATAGTTACTTTGTGACAGAGGCAGAGTAGCTGTTTCCCCTGTTTCCAGTGTTATTGTAGGCCATGCTAAGGGGCTGAGGATAACTTTATATTCTCCATAGACACAAGACTGGTAAAACATCTTTTCTTACCTAAACTCTAACTCTGGCCATGACAGTTTTTAAACATTTTTCTCACCATGCCAAATTATGACTTTAGTTAGCACTGTGTGCTTTCCAATTGCTTTGTTCCACTGCATATGGAGGACAGTATTTTTAAATTGTTTGTAGTTTTATTGCTTTTCTCAGCAATTAAGTTTTTGTTCTTCTGTTTATGCGGTGGTCAGCCTCAGCGAAAAGATTTCACTCTAAAGCAACTGATAGCGTAGAGAAGGATTCAGTGTCTGATCCAGTCATTTCAAGAAGCAAGTGGATTGAAATCAAGTTGGTTTTTATCCTTGTGGAGAGATCAGTCAAACCATTCAGTCCAGACATGGTCCAGATCATTGCTTCTTATTGTTCAGAACCACTAAAACATGATGGATCGTCTGAAACCATCCAAAATCTAATCAATAAGTCATATATAGAAATGTCAAAATTCAGCTCTTTGTAAAAATGATAGCCCTTAATAGTTCTTCATTGTGCAGACACCTAATGGGCCTGTAATGATGGATGTAGATCTCTGGGTGTGTGAGTGATCTTCCTGGGCTGTCACCCAGAGGACATGAGGCTGCACTTTACTGCACAGTCCTTATTGATCTGTTGGAATCTGTTTAAACGCCGCACCTCTGCCTGCCATATTGATTTATTGTTGTTGTATTATACTTTTGTGTTAAGTGGATTGGCATAGACCTGCCTTATAAAAAAGAGTCCAATGTATATATCTGCTCCTTTATAATGCCAAACATCCTCTTTGACTGTAGCAGCTTATGAGCTTTAGCAGTCCGGGGACAACAGGACAAACCTGTAGGTGTGTTTGGTGTGTCTGGTCAAGGAAAACATTGATAGATGTTTCAGTGAGTAGGGTATGATTCAGAATCATTTCCTGCAAAGTATGCATTCACTGGTCACTGGTATTCTGAGTCATTAACTGTGTTGTTTCGTTTAAAAAATAATTTGGCATTCCTAGCAGCGTGTTAATGTGACTTCTCATATTTCCCAGGAGGAGAGGCAGGACACGGGCTCAGAGGGTGTTTCCACGATGGAGGAACAGAATGACTCAGACTCAGGCCCTCCGAGGAAGAAGATGAAGAAGACGGACAGCGGCATGTACGCCTGCGACCTGTGTGACAAGATCTTCCAGAAGAGCAGCTCACTGCTGAGACACAAATACGAACACACAGGTATTTACAAACTCGCATGTGTTTCCCAGGCCTACACATGAACACAGCCAGAAATCACAGATGGGATAAAAAAAGAAAAGAAAAAAAACTAACTCGGAACCGGAACTTGTCTCACCGTCTCTCACTGTTGGGTCTTGGGTAAGATGAGTCACAGTGCGAGAGAAAGGGGGATTTTAGGTTTCAGCGTAAAGAAGGGTGGACACCTCCATTCCAGCAGGTATTACTCAACATGCACAGAAGAGGTCTGAGAATTTCTTTCCGCCAACTCCCCACCTCTGCACTGCCAGCTTCTCATGTGAAGTACCAAATGTTGCAAGAAGTGCGCTCTGGTAGTGATTTGGACTGCTTGAAGATGATGATTCTGTGGCCAAGCTCAGGTCAACGCTCTCAGAGGCGTTTTAGATTTTTTTTCTTTATTACTCTGATACCTGGCTTAGAACTACAGTTTTCAGCTCCAAATGACCTCATCCTAGGTGAAACTAGCTGCTCCCTGCTTGGATGTAGTTTCCTTGAAAGTTTTGAAGCACGATTGTTGTGATTTTGTTGTACTGTTTTGAAATGTTCTCCTTGGATACATTGATGATAGATAATGTTTTCAGTTTTCAGGCTTTGGCAGCTTTCACACAACAATGTGGGGGATTTGCTGTGATTGCGCTGAAGTGTTTGTTTTCTTTCTATGCCTATGCTTTTTTACTCAACACAAATTCAGTTTTTAATAAATGTGTTGATGCATATGTATTTTCTTTTTGTCTGCAGGGAAGCGACCTCACGAGTGTGGCATCTGCAGCAAGGCCTTCAAACACAAACACCACTTGATCGAACATATGCGGCTCCACTCGGGGGAGAAACCGTACCAGTGCGACAAGTGTGGCAAGCGTTTCTCCCACTCGGGCTCCTACTCCCAGCACATGAACCACCGCTATTCTTACTGCAAGAAGGAGACACAGAGTCAAGCAGGGGGTCAGGAGAGCCCTGAGGAGGACAGCGAGGCCCAGGCCGAGATGGAGGCCCTGAGCCGATTGGAGAAGCTCCTGGCCAACCCCCAGCTGGACTTGGACGAGCGAGGGAGCAGCACTAGGGAGGACGAGGAGAGCGAAGAGGAGGAGGAGGAAGGCGTGGTGGACATGGACGATATCCAAGTGGTGCAGATAGGGGATGAAGGAGGGGATGAGGAGGAGGAGGTAGAGCAAGAGGAGAGGAATGAGGAGGAGATGGAGAGAGTAGTGGTAGACGGGGAAAGAGAGGAGGAGAAAACAGAGGTAGAAGAGAGAGAGGAGGCTGATACAAGGCAGGAGGAGGTGCTCGTGAGTGTTCAGGAAGAGGAGGTCAACATGATGGAAGAGGAGGCAACGGATACAGAGGGAGGGATGACTGAAGAAACAGAGAGGGAGGTCACAGAGGAGAGCGGAGGCGAGAACAGGAACACATTTTCTGAAGACGAGAACCAGACGCCGCAGGAGAAAGGAGATACTGACTAAAAGAGGAACCAGACTCCTCCATGAGACACAATCCTCCTCCTCTCCCTGCACAGAGGAAGAACACAGGAGATGAAGTCTGGTCACTCTGACAGTTCGTTTCAGTTCACTACTGTGTAGAAATCCAGGTGTGCCTGAAAAAATACTAGTGACTTTTCCACAGGAGAACGATTTCTCACTGTTAGAAAAATCCATTTGTAAAGAAAAAGATGAAGACGAACACAAATTTTAACAGACGAAGGACATGCATTATACAGACTTTGGAAGCTAGAGCCGACATGTTTTAGATAATGTTTTATTACTAAAACACCTTGGGTCATTTCTTTTTATCAGTGTTACTAATTTTATCACTCATATTTTAACCTTTAAAAGCTGTACAGTTGGGAGATATTTCTATATCTTTTTATTGCCAATGAACAAAAAAAGTCAGTATTTTGTTAAGTTGGAAGGAAAATAAGAAAATCCTGTGCACTACAAGTGGCTTGGTTTACCTATGGATTGAGCAGTTGAGTTGTGTTGTCTACCCTTCAGTATTACCATGCTAGATACACCATGCCATCACGCTAGCAGACGTTAGCATTGCAATTATTTTTCTGTCGTTTTGATTGGACTGTGAGCCTTAAGAAGAAAAACACTGAAGAATAGGCAGATCTCAGCGTTTAGTTCCTATTAGACTTCAGATACTTTTTTTAAAAAACAAATCAGTGTTTAGTAGGAATCATTTGACATTTTGGGGAATAAACTTATTCATTTCTTGGTGACAGCTTAATCAAAAAGGTCATAAACAATTCCGTATGTCTGTCTGGTAAATGTACAGCTAAAACCAGCAGCTTTTTAACTTGCTATTGCTGAAACCTGGGGAACAGCTTAGCTTGGCATAAATATTGGAAACCTAGCAGCACTACTAAAGCTCACCAACTCACGTTATTTCTTATTTGTATGTAATCTGTACTGTAAAATAGTTCGGCACATAACCCCCATAAAACTGCAACCCAGAATTTTTACAAATCTAAACAGATAAAACAAGTTATAATGTGTACATTTTTGAGCTTTGGAGGTGTTTGCAGGTTGCATTTCCTGTCTTTATGCCTCATTTCCACATAGCTCTGTCTACATATTTCATTTTAGCGTCCCTCTAGTGGGATGGATCATGTGAGCTCTGGTGTGTGTGCAAACTCTCTCCGATCGCTGTGGAGGAGTTTCGAGCCACCTGTAAAGAAATGTCATTTCTTGCATTTGGACAATAGAGGGCGTAGTTTGTATATCACGTAGAATTATGAGCGTAAAACAAAGCTCGTGTGGAACCAAGGAGTAATGTCACTTTTCCAACACAGCTCTCTGGATGTATTTGTGAAAAATGCAAACCCTGCGGAGGATTTCATACCAATGTATAATCGGAAAAACTAATCGGCTAACAGATGAGCAGGCTGTTCAGTCTTTTGCCTACGTTTCCAGTCAAATTCTGTAAATGTAACCTATAATTATCGAGAAACTAGTTTACCTAGTTTAGCGCAAGCTAGCTGTGTAGCATGTGCGAACAGTGGTTCTCATGCGTCTTTGAACAAAATATTCCAAGAAAATGGCTTCTCAACTGGAAGGCCAGCCTCCGGTGCCCCATGCCAAATGATCAACAAAAGTGGACGGTAAAAATTGAAAATCATGAATCTCATCCAAAAAAAAAAAACATTTCTTGCATTGAGCACGAGGGGGCGTGGTGTTCATATCATACAGAATTAGTGTCGGTGTACATACGAGTTCTGTATTTTCTGATCCAGAATTTGCCTTGCGAACATTTAAAAAGTTGTTACTTTTGCTTTGAACATCTGATAGACTGGACTGTATGTCAAAACATGTGGGTGGGGGTTATTTAAATCAAATTGTAACTGGTTTACCATGTCCTACCAGTTCTTACATCTTTAACCATTAAAATTGGCTCCATAGCTGGTAGTCCTTCTTCACCATGCAACATTGGTCGTGTTTATGTCATAGTAATGCTCTATGCACATATCCAGTAAACGTGGATAGTAAAGTACCTTCTACTGAACTGTGGACACCAAACAAAGCTATGTAGAGATGAGGTGTTTGACCGAGCCCAGCTTGCTGTTTCCCCTCATATCCAGTATTTAAGCTAGGCTAACTGTCAACTGTCAGCAAGAAAATGAATATGCAAAAATGTCAAACAAATGCTTTAAATGTTCAGAGCGAGCATAAAGGGGATGTAGAAAACTGTTTGTCCTTTCCTCTACCTACCCCCCTCAGAGCCTTATGCAAAAAAACGAACTAAACAAGAGAAGCATGCATATCAAAGTGCCATTGAATATTGCTGTTGAAACTTAGCAGCTTTTATCAGGTATTGCCGGGTCCCAGATCAACCAACAAGCCGGAATACTGTTGACTTTGTCTGGCCACAACACCTGAGAGAGTAGAACTTTCCACATACTCATGTCATAGATTTTAAATGAGTTGCTTTCATTTCTAGTCTGAGCAACTAAAATAATTACAATGCACATTTTTTTTTTAAATGAATGATGAAGAATTTCTAATTGTTAACTGTGTCCTGCCTTTTCAAAGCTTATTCAGTGCACTTGTTTAACACACCATGAAATGCTCAGATGTCTCTTCAGGTAACAAATATAGGCAGATCCCAGGAGTTTAATTCACAATGTTTTACCTGTCAGTATTATTATTTGTCTTTTTATGTTGTTTTATGTTCTGTTTCAGTGTGTGTACTGTATGTTTTCAGCAATGGCAGTATTATCCCACCCCCAACGAGTTGGGTATGTCTGTTTAGTCATAGAGAACTTTTATATTTATGTGTCTTATTTTTTATATTTCTTTATGGTTATTTATTACACTATGTAGTGTACAATACTGTAGTTTGTATTAATACGATAATATATTTTAGTATGGAAAAAAAAAAGAATCAAAGGCAAATAACTGCAAGCCTGGAAAAATAAGACTCCGGCATACTGAAGTATGTTTTTCGAACAAATGAAAGATGTTTTTCTTCAAGAAAAAATGAGAAACTCGCACCCTGCAAGCCTGAAAATTGGAACCTGTGACCTCTCTGCATCCATTCTCATGTTAGTTTAGTTTTCTTTCCCCTCTCTAATATGAAGCTACTGAACTTTTGAAAACTAATTGTATGTCTAATAGCATGAGTGTGTGCTGTTGTATTGAAGGATGATCCTTAACCACGCAAATTGTCCTTTTTGCCAAGCCAAAATAATATTGACGTATGTTCTTATGTTTTTATTTGTGCCAATTTGTTACTTTATATGTCAGTGTCACAACCATGCCCAGTTTTATATGCCCCTCCCCTTTTAACACCCTCATCTTTTTTTATTGTGATTGTTTTTGTTCTTGTTTTTGTTGATTTTTTTATGACTCCCCATCTCACAATAAAATACATCAATTACAAGCTGCTCAGTTTGTCATGATGTTTAAAAATCATGTTTGTGTCTCTATGCAAGTCAGGGACCACTCAAAAAATAAAAAAAGACAAATAAAGCAGATTGAGAACATAACTTATTGCTTACACACTTATTAAATTATAATTTAATAATAATCATTGTTAAATAACTAATTAAATTAAAATATTTTAGTGCAGTGCATAGATAGATAGATAGATAGAAAGATAGATAGATAGATAGATAGATAGATGATAACAATGAAGATAACATGAAATGAATGATAAATCCAGTCTAGACATTGTTAATGTGGTAAATGACTATTCTAGCTGGAAACAGCTGATTTTTAATGGAATATCTCCATAGGGGTACAGAGGAACATTTCCAGCAACCATCACTCCTGTGTTCTAATGCTACATTGTGTTAGCTAATGGTGTTGAAAGGCTCATTGATGATTAGAAAACACTTGTGCAGTTATGTTAGGAAGGGTGAGTTTTCATGGAAATCATGAAATTGTCTGGGTGACCTCAAACTTTTGAACCATATTGTATCGCCCTCTAAATCAGAAGAACTGATGCTGTGTGTAATACTGAATTATTCAAATATAATTACTCACAATGGTGGCTTTGCAGCCCATGTCTTCAAGCACTCCTGGTACTCGTATGTAGCATTTTGCAAAATATTATTTGGTTGGCGTAGCTCTTTTCTCTTTATCTCTCATAATGAAACAGTTAATAATAATAGAACAGAAATCTGTACAAATTTCTTTTTTTACTGGAATGTGGATATGCCGTTTTATCACTCCAGGCATCAGACAGTACCATCCACAGACAGAATAAATAAATATTTGTCATATTTTCGGGAATAAAATGTTCAGTAAATTGGATGGGAATGATATACACTGCTCCAAAAATTAAGGGAACACTTAATCATCACAGTAAAACACCAAATCAGCTAAACTTCTGGAATATCGATTTGTCCAGTTAGAAAGTACAAGTGCTTGTGAATCTGCCCCTCTGTGGGTTAATAATTTGGGTTTCCACTGTTAATCCTTAAATCATTTTGTTTTCCATAAATGGCACAGTGTATATCAGTGAATTAAGTGTTTCCTTAGTTTTTTGGGGCAGCATATGTGCAAACTTAGTAGGAACCTTCAGAACACACACTGAATAAAAGTGTAAAGTGTGGTGTATGTAAATGCTGCTGAAGTGGAGATTTCTGTCTCACAGTGGGAAAAGGAAAAGGCTTTAACTAATGGATGTCACCATGAAACCTCCCAGAGTTTTTACTTACATTTTTCTACTGTGCAGTGTGCACAATAATTCATAGTTAAGATTCTATATGTTATGAGATAATTACATCAAAACATTAATTAATGTTTTCCCTGATCATCAGAATAGAACTATGACATTGAAAGAAAAACAAAAAAAGTCAAATGGATTGTGCAGGTGTTCCCGGGATACAGCTGCTCAGAGAATATCTTTGTTTCTGTAGAACAAAAGTTTTCTATAGATATTCCACAGGTGACAGACACATTTCCTCCACCATACAACAATTTTGGATTTATGATGCAGAATTTGAAATAATAATAAAAACAATGATCATAGAGAAATACAGAGGAGGCTTGGGAGACTGTTCCTTGCAGGTTTGAAGAAACGTGTGAGTGTTGTTGTTTTACCTACAATTTGAATACCTGCCTAATAACTTCCATGGAATGGTTATATGTTTGGCTATTACAAAGGTCACCTGCTTCTCACAGCTAGTTAGCCAGTGGTTACAATAAGGAATTAAAAAGGATTAGGAATTTTTTACAAAATGTTACTTAAATCTACAGTTTTACACCAAATTGTGTAAATATATATAAATAAAGGCCCTGTACAGACCCTCAGCGATTAGTCCTTCCAGTCCAGTCTGTCTGGTAACAGCCCTGTCCAAGGTCAACTCTATTGATCCAGATCAGGTTTCCAGGAGGGTCGACCCTCCTCCTGCCCCTCCAGCCCCGGCCCCTCCACCAGCATGAATTAGTAATGGAATGGACTAAAAATCCATAGTCAGTGGAGGAGCTGAAAATGATACAATAGCTGGTGAACATATTTGATAGTTCTCTGCTTCACTGTTTTCTTTTCTCTTCCCAGAAGCTGGTCTCACTCTGTATTGAAAAGAGAACTTTGGTGCCATGTTTGGGAAAGTCCATAAGTCAAAAAAAGTTTAAAGGGGTGGCAGGTGGAGGTAGGAGGGAGTTCAGCTTCTCTTTGTCTGTGGTGCAGCCTGTGTGGTTGTACTACAGCTACCTGAGCATGCAGGAGAGTTTGTGAGAGTGTTGGAGGAAGACAGAGAAAGACAGAATAATCTGTCAGAGCTTTCACTCCGCCATCATGTTAAAGGGGCCCCTGGGGACATTTAGAGGGGGGGCTGCTGGTGGAATAATGGTTTATAGGACAGCTCACACTGTAACATTATGGTGTCAAAGCGTCCAGCAGCATCTTGTAATTGTACCTATTATAAATGTCTTTAACAGTGGTCATAGCAGCGCACAGCTCCGCTCTGAAACCCAACACAAAGGTCAGCCAATGTGCAGCCTGTGGCTCCATGTTCAGGATGCAGGGACGTTTTACAGGCTTTCAGGCCAATCCACGACTTAAAGCCAAGATATTGCCATATGTTCTGCTGGGCTCAGCATTTCAAAGGAAAATTGAAAAGCTATAACTGCTAAGAGGATATGGAGTGCTCTTGCCAATAATGGTGCAGAAGCCTGATGAAGTATCATGGCTGCCGGGACTCTGACACCGAGCCAAACCCGGGGGGCTGAAGCTCCCCAGGGAAATTTAGAGAAAAGCCGTGAGGAGGAGGAGGAAAGAAAAACCGGTGCTCAGGAAATAGCAGTCACTTAAATATCATGTTCATTTACTCAGCCACTAAATAGCAGAACGTACACAGAGACATTATGTGTGTGTGAGTGTGCGGATATGTGTAAAGGGGCAGGTTAATATGCCACTTCATGTGACAAATTGCTGTTTCAGAGCTCCGATTTAACACTCTGGTCAGCAGAAGCTCATACATAACTGAAAATCTGTTTATCAGCCCCCGGTATGAGACACACAGGAAGACAAAGGAAATGTATTTATTGTCTTCACAGGCCAGCACATCTCTCAAACAATTACACATTCAGCTCAAGATCACACCTCAACTTTCTCTTAACCACTATTTAGCAGCACTTTATTAGCATAGTTGGTGTTATAATTTGGTACTAACATAAAACAGAGCTAAATATATGGTGACAGCAACCTGAAGAAAAGTCCTAATTTTTCAAAAGTCAAAGGCGAGATGAGTTCACGTGCAGCAGATGAATCAGCTGTCAATCACAGCTGTCAATCAGAAAGGACAAAGCAGACTTGTGGCCTTCACACCTCAAAAACAGAGCAATCGTCTACAACTACTCATCAACGCATTTATCAGGCTATTGAGGCCATAATCAGTCATTCAAAGAAATGATTCAGCATTTCTAGAGATATTGACTCTTTAAATGATCAGTTGAAGTCAGCATCTAGCAACAGGTACTTTGTGTTGGACTACATAGTTGTATCTGTGTAGGGGCACATAAAATAAAGCAACCTAACATAATGGAATGACAGTAGAGTGATATGACAATAGAAGCTAACATTAGACATCATAAAATTAGACATAATGACGGATCATTTAGGACAGCTTAGTAATGCAGGATGTAATGAGATGACGCACAACACAGGCCAACATTAAGACATTTCATACATATATATATTACACTATGTGTTAAAAAAAACATGACAAAGATGAATAAGAAGACCCAATAAAGCATAATGACTTCATACAAAACATGCTTGTAGATGTTGTATTCATAGTTTTATTCAACTATGTGAGCACATTATGTTTTTCTGGCCCAATGACCCCTCTGTTGTTCTGATTTGCTCTTTCACAGGGCAGGCAGTCCTGGACCCACAATATGCTGCCATGTACTGACAATTATACTAATGCTGATATCACCTCTCCCTCTCAGTAATCCTCACTTAACCACAGCTGTGACATTTGTTTTACAGCTCGCTGTATGTCTTGTAAAAATAATACTGCTTAAGATGGAATTTATTTAGCCTTGATATAACATTATATAACAGTGACATAGCAAAATATAACATAGTAATAAACATAAACAAACATAAATATAACACAGATGTACCAAAACAGCACAGTAATGTAATAATGTTAAATAACATAATGTAAAGTAGGTGCTACATATAACATAGCGTAACATAACTCAACATAACATAATGTGACTTGTTCAACAGGGACAGTTGGAAACTGATTTCTTGAAACTGGTCTGAGGTCACACAGGGCAGGAAGAAGCCCTTGATCAACGAAAGGACAATAACAATTATTTGTCACAAATACATTACAGCACTGTGAAATGTTGGATTTTACATATCCCAATCGGGGTCAGAGTGCAGGGTCAGCCATAGTACAGCACCCCTGGAGATGGAAGGGTTAAGGGCCTTGTTCAAGGGCCCGTCAGTGGCTGCATCGGGGTTTGAACCACTGACTTGCACCACCAATGCCCACGCACCAGCTTGAAAACAGTCTTCTTTTGCTCAATCACCAGATCTAAATCCAAAGGAAAACCTGTGTTTTCATAATGCCATAGTTATTGATGGAACAACTGAAGTGATTTTGGTTATTATCAAGAAAACCATGAAAAATGTCTTCATATCAGCTCTTAAATTAAACACTTATGAGCTATTTTTGTTGTTATCATTATATTTTTCCAAACAAATGTACCTTTAGTTGTAGCAGACATTAAAATGAATAAGAAATTGAAGAAAACAAGGGTGGTATAATAATTTTTTCCATATCTGTATAGACACAAACAATCACACTCACATTCACACCTACGGACGATTTAGAGTTGCCAATTAACCTCAGCATATTTTTGGACTCTGGGAGAAAGCCAGAGTATCTGGAGAAACCCCCCCATGCCCAGGGAGAACATACAAACTCCATGCAGAATCATTCCAGGCCCAGCCTGGTACGTGAACCAGGGATCTTCTCAGCGACGGTGCGAACCACTAAACCACTGTGGCGCAGCCATAGTAAAACATATAACAAAACATAACTTGATATTCTGAACAACACTGAACACTACTGTAAACTTCAATATATTGTGACCTATCAACAGTAAGTAATCAGGAAATTGTGGATGTGTTGCATGTTTTCTACTCTGAAAAGTCACTATCCTGTAAAATCCTGTGTGTGATTTGTATCCTGATTTACACTTGTACAGATAAGAACTGCATCTGAGACACTATCATAAGTAGATAATCCAGCTTTTAAAAAGCATAACATACAGTACGACTGCATATGATGAGAGACGCAGAGACAAACATGTGACTGGTCAGTTTATGTGACTGCACATTATGAAAGGTATTCACTTATTCACCCCGTTTAGTGAAAATTAAGGAAACAATCGGCAACATCTGCACACAGGAATGTGTCCAGCTGCAGCGGTCAAAGGATGGCAGGGTCACCAGGAAGGAGGTCAGTGTGTGTGTGTGTGTGTGTGTGTGTGTGTGTGTGTGTGTGTGTGTGTGTGTGTGTGTGTGTGTGTGTGTAGTAAGGGTTGATTGGATTGTTCTGTATTTAGCTTGTACCTCAAACATCTCCCTGGAGAATTACCCTTCAGCTACAGTAATATGAAACCAATCGTTAACCATGTTGAGATCCACTACGGTTTTCTGTGTCCTTGTTTAACAGAGAGTCATTATCCTGGATCCTGGTCACCTTTTACCAATCACCTTAATCACAAATAAAGCTTTATGTCTCCTCATCGCACACACACACAGACACACACACACACACACACAGACACACAGACACACACACACACACACACAGACACACAGACACACACACACACACACACACACACACACACACACACACACACACACACACACACACACACACACTTTTCTGCTCTTGCCTTCCAGCTGAATCCTATTACAGTGTTTCTCAGAGATAAGCCCTGGTGAAATCTATCTATAAATGAAATTTATGCATCATCGTTTAAGCTTGTAATTGCTCAGAGACTCTATTCATTTTATTAGGCATCATATCTTCTCTATTCCTGAACAGAACGTGTGTTAGGAACTGTGTTGTTTTGTCCTCTTTTCAGCAGTTTGGGTTGCTTTGTAATAAGGACAATGAGTTAAAAGCTGTACATGCACTCATTCTCAAATCTCTCACTTTCACTCTCTCTCTTTTGTTCACACACACACACACACACACACACACACACACACACACACACACACACACACACACACACACACACACACACACACACACACACACACACACGTATATTTAGTATTAATGCTCTGGCAGTTTCATGCTTTCTTTTCAGGGTGAGGTTCAGGGCTGACTTTCACCACTTCCCCTCCTCGTTACCACATCGGGACTCAAGTTGCGCTAGAAAAACACCAGCGCAACCACAAGCACCTCACAACTCCTGCGTCTACACACACACACACACACACACACGATATATAATTACATATATATATTTCTACACACATTCATACACACACTGACAGAGAGTGCAAACTATCCAGTGTTTGCAGGTACGGCTGGCCCTCCCACACTGCCGGGACAACATGGAGCAGCTCTCAGTCATGACTAGAATAACAAGGAGCTGCACAGAATTCAATTAAATGGTCTGCTCTTTGAAAAGCTACCACCCACCTGCCACGCACACACACACACACACACACACACACACACACACACACACACACACACACACACACACACACACACACACACACACACACACACACACTGCACCATGCTGGAAGTAACACACCTCCACCCAACTACCCACTCTTGTGTGCTTTGGTCCTCCCACGCATACAGGAAACACACACAAGCAAATATCCATTTCTGCTCTCTCCTGAGTCTCGGCTGTGTGTGTTGTGTGTAATCCCATTGTCCTGTCCTCCTCAGAGGAGCCTGGACCTTCAAGTGTCGCCTCCAAAGCTGCCACCTGATTGGCTGCTGGAGGTCAGTGGATAAGCACATAAAAAAGGCGTGACATCTCTTTACACTGCCTTAAATGTTCACCTTTTTGTCCTTACAGGGCCCGTGTGCTTCAAGGACTACAGTGTGTCTTACTGCCTTTGTGTTCCTCCATTACTGATGGTAAGTGGCTACACTGATATAACTAAAGAAGCTCGTAGCAGCTCTTCTACCTGCTCACCTCAGAGATGAATCCTCATCTGTTTCCTGATGAGATTCTGACACCTTGTCTTCATTGTCACCATCGCAGTCTTCAGAGAGCCTCCTCCTCCTCCTCTCAGCTGTCGGCTCACAGAAGGCCTCACTGTGGATGTTCCTCCCACCACAAAAGCACAGAAGTATCAAACAAATTTGGAGAGTCTCTCTAAGGAAAAATCCTCCAGCACAAAGGAAAGAATACACTCTCTTGTTTGAAGAAGACTACAAATTAAACATGCTCTCCTGCAAATGTTCACATTCATTTTGTGACTGTTTTGTACTTAGAATTGCACGTTCATGTGTCCAGTTCAGAACCAATGTCCCCAGGAAGCGATATGTAGATGTAGGAGGCGCGTAGGTCTCTTCTCCACACTCAGGCCACACTAGCAGCTCAGGTCTCAATATAAGTTATTTGTTCTAAAATATCTCTGAAAGCTGTTAGATGGATTGACATGAAATTTGGTACAAGTGTTAATCTAGCACCATCATGTGTTCAAAAGGTCACTAATCAGTTTACTGAGGTCACAGAGGTCTGTTATTATCATTACTATTACTGTGAAAGCTAGCAGAAATGCATTCAACATGCCACTGGTTAAAGTTAGTCAGTTTGTAAAACACATGATGTGAAAATGTTTTTGTCTTTCCTCTTTGACAATATATACATCAATGTAAAAACAGTGCAATATCATCTAAATGTCAATTTAAGTGATAATCTAATAACGAGAAAAGCACTCAGAGAGTGCAGTACCTCTTTTTAAATTTTTTTTTTTTTAGAAATACAGAATTTGTTTACTAGTTATTGATGGTCAGAATGGCAACATAGAATGCGGTCGTTTAATTTAGATATACCCACAAACAAAATGACCTTGAGCTGAGCACAGGGGTGTGTTATGTATGTGTACGATACTGAATCACGTGACCTAAATATGTAGCTGGCGACGTGAATTGATGGGACTCAGAAACACCCCCATAATTTAATCAGTCACTGTATCATTTCCAACGGATAAGTACCGATAAGTCCTCAGCGGTTGATTTGTAGTAGGATCACAATCTTGATCGTCAGCAGGCAGGTCACGTAGTGTTCACTTGTTGCCATGGTTACAGTGACACCGTGCCACTAACTTGCAATTATACAGAAATTTTTAACAAATCTGTGGATCCAGACTATAAGCCTCATCACTGTCAAAATCTAATCACTTGGTCTTTGTGTCATTTCTGACCTTCCCTGAAAATTTCATCCAAATCTGTTTTAGAGCAATGTTGCTAACAGACAGACAGACAGACAGACAGACTGATGCCAATCGTCACAGAACTCATACCTTAGTGGAGGTAATAACTGCTTTACTTCGAAGCTGAACACTAAATATCTGCTTTGATTTAAAGTCAAAAACTAACTGTTTAGATTTGCTGTGTTAAAATACAGATCCTTCAGTAGGAGCTCAGTACATCTTTTGCAACTAAAAATCTTTCATTTTTTTTAAGTGCTTCATATTTTCACCTTCATTTTAAATCACAGAATCAATCCACCTCTACATGGACAATAACACATTTCTGGAGAGATATTCTGCCATTCTTCAGGTTTTGTTTTCAGCTGCTCTTTGCTGGACTAGTTGTGTGTTTTCTCTTTAAAATACCCCAAATGTGTTCAGTTGGATCCAGGTCACATGACACTTTTGCCATTATTGTCACTTTTTTCCTCTTTAGAAACTCTTATGTGATTTTGGCAGCATGTTTCATAATGTTATCATGCTGGAATACTTCTCTTCTGCCAAGCTTCTGCAGACTGGGAGTCACCTACTCAGTGAGTATTTTGTTATATTCACAAACATTCATGGTCCCATCTATAAAAGTAATCTCCCTAACATCCTTTAGAATCATGCAGCTCCATATCATCATCCTCCATCCTTCACTGCTTGGACCATTTGTCTGTTTTCTGTAAATCTTACAGTTTTGTGCCAAAGACCAAGCGAGGTGGACACCTTCCACAGAGGTATAGGTACAGTCCTTCTCACTGTCTGAGCTGTCACAGAAACTCTGATTTCCATTGATAATGCCTGTGAAAAGTCTGATGCACTGTGACTAGTTCAGCCTCTTCTGATTATTCCTGCAAATGTGTTTTCAGTGATTTTTAGTTGGTGTCTGACTTTTACACAGTCTGACAGTCAGATTTCAGCTGCTCTGGTAGTTCTTTTCCATATGGAGAAGGTTCTGGTGTTCATTAATCATTTTATATATGTATATATATGTTCATGCAGTTTCAGCAACTGGAAATCACAGGTGTGCTCAGTTTAATTTCAGTGATGACAGACGAATGAATAAATATAACAGTTCACAACTGTTCATCCACCAGAAAAAGAACATAGCACCCTTAGAAATAATTTTAGAGCATTAAGTAAAAAAAAAAAAAATCTGGAGAATTCTAATATTAAAGATAAATTAACAAGTAGAACAGATACACTACCACTTAGAAATGTCCTTATTTTGGAAGAAAGGCATTTTTTTCAGTGAAGATAACATTAAATTAATCAGAAATAGAGTCTAGACATTGGTAATGTGGTAAATGACTATTCTAGCTGGAAACGACTGATTTTTAATGGAATATCTCCATAGGGGTACAGAGGAACATTTCCAGCAACCATCACTCCTGTGTTCTAATGCTACACTGTGTTAGCTAATGGTGTTGAAAGGGTGACTGATGATTAGAAAACTCTTATGTAGTTATGTTAACACATGAATAAAAGTTTGAGTTTTGATGAAAAACATGAAATTGTCTGGGTGACCCCAAGTGTAGATTTATTAAACATTTACCCTCAGCCCTTCAAAATGACCTGAGAGTGGAAAGCCACATGGGTTTATGGAGAATTTCTAAAGTGATACCCACAGCCGTGTCTCTGAGGGTGGAAGCGCTCTGTTGACCAGTAGGAGAGGAGAAAAGTCATGCAGTAATCGTCCAGATGTGATAGCGCGCTGTGAGTCACTCAGCAGCCGACAGCTGAACCCAGATAAAGCAGCTCTCAGCCCTCTCACGTTCAGGTCGCCTCACCACTGAGAGCTTTTCTCTCTTCTGCACTTTTTTCTCGCTCCTCATCCATCGCTCTTGTTAGGAATGTGTCCGGTATCGCCGTCCCGCTGTGCCCGACCTTTGGCTCCTCCCCAGGTGTACACGCACCGGCAGAGGTGGCCTTTCACCTCGGCCTTTCTCTGACTCCGCTGGGAGATGTCGCTGTGTGTGCGTGTGCATGTTTCATGGGAGTGTGAGCAGAGGTTAAAAGACGGGATGTTCTGTGCATTAGCAACCTTGGTCATCACCGCTCCTCCTCTCCACCAATATCTGCCCTTCTGCCCACCTTCCACCTCCCACATAGCTGCATCACTTCCTCATAGTCTGTGTCCATTCACTCCTCTCCTCCTCAGTGCATGTTTCACCCCCACATATGTGGTTTTCCTGCTATTCCTCCAGTTAATCGGTCCGAGAGGCTTGGACAGCACCTGTTGTTTTGAATCCAGTGATTATCAACAGTTTGGTCTTCCTCCCCTCTGCTAACAGCAGAGACTAACAGCTCTGGCTGAGCTGGTGTTGTGTCTAATACTCAGGCTCCAGAGACTCCACGGATTTTACATAACAGTGTAAAAAGTGCAAATAATGAAAGGACTCCCTGTTTGCTAATTACAAACCAAGAAGGTTGTTAGTGATTATTTCATATCATCACTTCTGCATTAATTCCTTGCAACAAAAAAAGAGCAGAATCTAAGAGCCACAGTGGGTTTTTACTGATGATGATGTTTTCTCACACAACAGATGAACAGCATAGAGAAAGCAATTTAAATCCTTATAAGTTATGGAATTCATTAGCTGTGTGTCCTCTATTGACACATGACTGTGATGAAGCAGAGCGTATCGGTGGTGGACATGCAGTTTCTTTAGGGGGATTCTGACCAAGCAGTGAATTGTTGGAATGAATTTTGCACTAGAAGATGAATATTATTTAGGAGGACATGAGGCTCAAAGTGTCTCACTCCTCTGATTATGATGATGATGATTACTGTGTTCTGATTAGTGTTTATACTAATCATGACTGTTGACAGAAGTGAGCATTTTGGTTTCAAAACATTTAAATTAGGTAAAGCAGATTCTAAAAAAATACATTTAAATTTTAAAGAACTTGCTAAAATAAATTAAAAATAAAACAATCTGAGCTTTAATTTCCCTACGTTATGGCTTTTAATTGAATAAAACAATAAAGATGAACAGACAGACAGTCTTAAATTGAGCTTAAACTGTATGTTGAATAAGAACATTTACAGTTTGTAGTGTGGTGTATTAGCAGGTCAAATGTTGCACTGCATGTTCACTGCTTTACACAGCAGACTACAATGAAGCCTAAAATTCCTGAGAGCAATTTCCTGATATGGTTCAAAAACATGACTTGTATACTCTGTATCATACAAGTTGTCAGTGCAGTGATGTGAAAACAGGTATGATGGTTTCCTCTTTTTTTTTTTTTTTTTTTTGATTTTGTAGCATTGGACCTGCCAATACCAGGTACAGAGAGTTACACTAATCCAACCTTAAAGAAGGGCAGTGGTTATAGTTTTCATGTCATTCAGGATAGATTTCATATTGGCAGTGTCCCTCAGGTTAAAGTAGCATGTTTTTCCCACATAGTTTACATGTTTGTCACATGTCGGTGCTCAGTCAAAGATGACACCAGGACTCCTGTAGCTTAGCCGCGCTAGACAACCCATGGCAACAAATTTAATTCTCTGCCAGGGTGGGTCTACTTACCCTCGGTAAGCCTCGAGGTTGGATGCTTCTAAAACTGGCCGACGAATCACCATGAAGTGTAGAGTCAGAAGGCGGGTGTAACTAAGTGACGACAGAGGCGCGACGATCCTGACAGAAACAATCGGAAAAAACTAGCCTAGCTGCGCGAGACAACCCACGGCAACAAATTTAATTCTCTGCCAGGGTCGACAACAAAAACGACAACAGTCGTTGAGCTCCATTAGCACCGACTCTGAATAATCTTTCTGTTAACATGTCTGTAATATACTTGAGCTTCACCCATTGACTGTATAAATAAGGCTTCACCAAACTACCGTATCCTCTGATTTCCGGCGCTCTAGGAACTACGTCAGCCTATTCGTTGCGCTGATTGGTTGTATACCTACCCAGTTGCTGCAGAGTGATTTGAAAGACAGCCTTTTAGCCCGCCTCCCTCCCTGTCGAGAGTTCCTAGACCCTTGTGTCTTCAGACCTGGGTCTAGCGCAGCTAGGCTCGGACTCCTGCACTGGATTGAAGGTAGTTGGCTGATTCTGCTTGTTGTGCTGCTGGAGGGAACAAACACTATCAGTTTGTTTTGCTTTCAGCCGAGAAAGCTTAGGATGGATGTTAGGCAGGTACCACATTAGTGTAACTGTGGAGGGACATGTTACATTGTGGAAGATGGATCTTAAAAAAAGAAGGGAAAAAATTGGCCCTAAGATGCAACCTTGAGGTACTCCACAGGTGAGTGGGAGCAGTAGAGGAGGAACAACTTCTGTTATCAGAAAACCAACTGTCTATACAGAAAGAGGCAAACCATTAGAGCACATTGCCCTGAATGCCATCCTGGTCCCTGAAATGCTAATATGAAAATATCTTTAGAAATGCCTGTGATTTTTCTAATCAAGGATGGTCAGTGTGATACAAACGCTTATTAAATACCCTCTATAAGAAGATATTTCTGACTATCAATTTAAAGTCACACTGAACAGTATTTCTATATGTTTGGGGGCAAAACTCAAAACCAAGCTACAAGTCCAACATGTTTGACATGTTTGAGTTTGAGTTTGTTGTAACGTGTTAGAAAACTGTGTTTATACACATCCATCAGATTTGTAGTATCATTTATTTAGAGTCATATTTGTAATTATCTGATGCTGTAAGTCCAATAAAAACTCTTAGACACAAGAGTGATTGGACCCTACACTCTTCCATAAGTGGTCAAAAATGTCCCGTATCAGAATCAGTGTGTTGTTATGCCATTTTTGTCATTTTCAATAAGAATGATAATTTGTATTATTGTTTATATCATTTTTTTTGTCCACACACGAATGATTTCATGTTTGAAATCTGTCTATTTATTACTTCATGATGGATTTTGAATATTTTAACAATTGAAAAAGAAGAGTATTGCACAGAACAACAATAGAAGTATGTCGGCATCCTTTTTTTTTTTTTTTACATTTTTCCACTATGTTCCTCCAGCTGTTGCTGCTCTTCCATCCCTCCAAGTTTGTGTACTTCATCACCTCTTGTATGATATTATCAGTGATAAAGAGTTTGAGGTAGTACTATAAATATTGCAATTTCTTTAAAGTTGTCAAAGGAAACGTAAATATTTAAATGGAATGATATCAAAAAGATGTTTTTGAGGAATAGCTGGAATATGAAATGATAAAATCTTTTCATTAAAAAGATATTGCAAAAAAAAAAACAAAAAAAACAACCTCACTGGGTCATTTTTGACCTATGTATGCTTCTAAGGGTTAAGCAAAATAGTGAGTTTGAAAATGGTAAAACGCTCCATAGAGTTGAGATAAAGTTGATGAATCACTGGGTTTATCAGTGAGACCTACATGCATATGTTGCACAGCCATTTGAATTGATTACATAAAAAATATTGATCGGTGAGGCTTTAAAGAGCCGTCAGTTTCAGAAGAAGACAACTCTTGTAGCAGGTTTTGGGTTTGGAAGCAAGTAAAAGATTAAAAGCTCAAACTGTTTACTTCCAATAGACATCTGACTGCGGTTTCGTGAAATTTTCTGTGTGTAGTCGTATGTCAGTCTATGATTTCAAAGCAATTTCTGCCTCGGCTACACTTCCCCCTCATCTTGGGCAACTTGAAAGTGTTTATTTTAGAAATAATCTGAAGATTTCCAAATCTTACTTGGAGACATCATCACCTCGCCCCGGGGATGCCAAAGTGGCTCGTCTCACCTCTGTTCCTTAAACTGAAGTGAAAAGTGCCAAAATTCGAATTATGAGGTTTCTACATGTCAGTGTTCTGTCAGTATCAAGAGATTGTGAGAGTGATTTTTGCACTGAGGCTCTGGCTGAGGCTAATTCCTATCATTTCTCAAAGTATCAATCATATGGACACACTTTCATTTGCTCTTCTTATCATAACCTTAAAATGACACTAGAAATGAGACTCCGAGTCAGATCAGAGGGTGACAGAGGGAAATGAAGAGAAGAAGGGCTGGGGGTGGGGGGTAAAATGAAATGATGAGGAGGGATACTAATCAGTGCAGGCAGTACCTATTCTCTCCTTCTGTCTCTGTCTGTCCCCATTTCCTTCAGCTCTTTTCATTAAGACACCGAAGGCCTCGTTTCTGTGCCAGTGTCCAGCTGCACCTCTGACCTTCTGATCCCCCACCGGGGCCCCCCCGTGTGATGGTTAAGGGATGTTTGTATTTCCTTTTGGCCGACAGTCCACCCCTCCAGGCTCTGTCAGGCCTTCTGTCTCTGTCATCATTCACAGACTGTGTGCAGGGGAGAGGAGGGGAGGGAGGGGGAGACATGAGGGACAGCAGCAGTGTTGGATGGGTGTAATTGATCCAGAATGAAGAGCACTTTGTCCTCAAAGGTGAGTGCACGAGTGACAAAATAAGACAAAGAGATATCATAAAATCCCAAAGAGTGCATGTGTCATGTGTGTGTAATCTAAGCCGCCTCCCCCCTTCCTCCCACCTCAGAAAGGAGAACAGGTTGGAGCCCCATCTTTCTGTGCCAGATGGCTCCACATTGACAAATCAATTAGGCTCCACCTCATCACTGGGGGGACCAGGGGGCTACAAACCTACCCGCCCCGCCCCCACCACCCTGGAGTCCTCGGTCAACCACTCCTCCATCTCTCTTCGCCTTAATCACCCCCCTGATCCCCAGAAAGCCTTGCCTGGGTAAAGGGGGCGAGGAGGCAGGGGAAAAAAAAGATAAAACAAAGAGGCTGGCAGCACATGAATCACCTAGCATCAATATGGATGACTTCCATGCTAATGCAGAGGGGACCAGAAACAGTGGCAAAAGCTTGATTTTGTCAGTCTCTGTCTCCCTGTGTGTGTGTGTGTGTGTGTGTGTGTGTGTGTGTGTGTGTGTGTGTGTGTGTGTGTGTGTGTGTGTGTGTGTGTGTGTGTTTACAAGCTCAGTCGGAGCAGATTTGCCATGTGTTGAAGAGCCAAGTGTCTCTAGTTGTTTTTCCGTCGCTGTGTGGAGGTGGGAGAGGAGGAGGAAGATGAGGAGGAGGAGGAGGGAGGGTGGACATTTGGGGAAGTTAATCCAAGGAGAACAAACAGCACAGCCTGGAGCAGGTATGCATCTGGGTCGCTGAGCGGAGGCGCAATCCATGTTCTTCACTACACCCTAGTGGGAGAGGAGCGACACTGCAGGGAGGAAGACGGACCGGTCAGCTCCAAATCTGCATGGGAACCTCTTAATGAAGTTCATCCATGTGTGATCTGAGACTCAGCAGTCTCAGATCACACAAAGTTTGAAAACGTTTCCTTGTTCCTTTATTTTCCAGCAGACTGTAATGTTTTGTGTGTTCGCATCGATCTGTTGCCTCTTCGGCATCTGCAGCTGCTACAAAACGCAGCTGCTCATCCCCTGACAGGAAAAAAAAGGAAAGAACATAACTCCAGTACCAGCCTCCCTCCTCTGGTTTTGTGGAGCGTAACATTTTGTTTGTTTGTTTGTTTGTCAGGTATTAAAATGATGAATGCCGCCTTTTTCATAGCAGAACTCTTACACCTTCATGCCTTGGTAAGAGCACTGCAATCGACCAACCAGATGCTCTTGAATGTTCCATAATTTTAGCATAAAATCAGAATAAAACAGAGAGAAAATTTCTTAATCCAACCTCTTCTCTTTGGCGTTTGCCTCAAGTAGAGTTGGACTCCCTGACTCTATCTCCTATTGTGTTCCTTATTTACATTCTTATCTTATTTTACTGTCATTTTCTTTCCAGGTTTTTCTTTTCATTGGGCTATATTGTCTTTTTTTGGTTCCACCCCAACCTTTAAAATGACAAAACAAAATAATTCATAGGGTTCAGGTTAAAGTTGTGATTTAACATTTTAAGAGTATCCACAAATAGTTTCATAAGGCCTTGGAAAGACTTCTGAGACAACTCACAGCTAGAGGGAAAATAAAGCACTAGATGAGACATTAAATTTAGTTTTCTGTTTGTCACCAGGTTTCTAAAATTAGATTTGGCATCCTTTAGCATAATCAATGCAATACTTCAAAGTGTGTAGCAAATGTGTGGTTCTGAGGAACTAAATCTCCACATCGAGGGACTTTCAGCGCATTCAGCAAACAGGCCTCCATCCAGAGCAACATTCATATGAAGCTGTGTTTCTGGCCACTGTTTCTATATAAGTTACATTCTCATTCTACTTTGTCGTGCTCTTGAGCTGCTTATAATGAAGACAAATGAGTTTGATTTTAAAATGTTCCACTATGTTCATGAGCTGGTTGGTCCTGGATTAGATGCATGCAGTTGGTTTGAGGCATGTTTGGATAAAGGTGCAGCAGGTAAAATCAAAACAACGAGCTGAAAGACGATAAAAGTTAACCTCAAAGGACCTTCCTCATTACATATTTGAACCAGAGCTAATAAAACAGCAGTGATGGATAGCTCGCGAAGCTTGCAGTCCTGAACAGACAGAAGAGGAGGATGGTGAGTGTGTGAGGTAAGAGGTTATGAAAGCAGCAACAGAAAGACTGGATTCTGACGGTGCTGGCAAATTTTTCCCAGTGTGTCATCTACATCACCGAGTGGAGGCCTGATGAAGGAGTGAGGGGAAGGTGGGAGGTAGGTTTACAGGTTGGGAGGGGCAGTGGGGTGATGGAGAGATGTGTGGGTGCCCTCCTGGCTCGGCTCAGTCCCTGCGTCCCTTTACTCATACGATCTGGGGGCAGCGACGAGAAAGAGAGAGAGCGAGCTGATGCTGAGACCCCTGGGGAGAGATTAGCGCTGACAGCACAACAAAGAAGAATTATGCCACGGGCCCTCAGCTCTTCGACAAATTCAAATGTAATGTATGGCTTTAACTGCGCCAAAGGAGGATCAGCATAATATATGATCGACCCACTTTGCGGTGCGCTCCGTTGGCAGTGATGTAAAAGCGATTTATGCCCGTAAAAATGTGCAGGCTAATTAAGTAAGACGTTGGCACGGGAGCAAATCCAATGAGCTTATGGGAGAGCTGGCAAACTGGTGCGGCGCTCCCTCTGAAAGGTCTACCTGCGGTGAGAGCTAAAAACTTCTACTGGGTTTCAAATGGGAGGCAGAAGGGGTCACAATCGAGAACTACCTGATCATATGTAGACGTCCACGTGTGAGGCTGTTGATCCTTTAATTAAATTCTTGTTTGTGATTTGTTTAGGGTCCCCCTCCTTCAGTGTCAGGGGCCCAGGGCCTCTGTAATTACGCAAGGCCTTTCCACCAATCAGACAGCTGTGTTGAAAAGGCTGTGGATGAAATGTCCTAATTACAGCCTCAGTGGAGAACAGCTCCACCAGGGGAATACATGCGCTGTTAGCTAACAGATTCCAGAGCCAGCAGTGTTAATGAGACTGAGAGGAAAAACATCAAGCCGTCATCCCCCCTTTTCACATTAATCAGAGCACCTAGTTCTTCCTTTGTCTCACTGTCAGTACTTATCACAGCCAACCTCCACCTCACATCTCCATCCAGGTTGGAGGATCACTGCTGCCCTTATTTTCCAAACAAGACATTTCTCTCTGTGCAGTCGACTGCACCTCGTTCCTCCATCAATTAGAAGAGATACACAGAACATTTTCTGAGTGTAATCATCACTTAATGGCCCCAAGAAGCCATACATGCCACTAACACATAATCTCTGGGTCTCCAGGGGAGCGTTGCTGCAGAGCCAGCTCAGCCCATTCCTCTAATGAGCTGCTGAACAGGCCGTGTCACAGACTTACAGAGGCTGACACCTCCGGCCAGTGTTCCTCCACCTCATGAAGCGGCTCACACTGTATTTAATATAAAGATCTGAGCTTAGAGGAAGACGTTTTAACCACTAGTTGATAAAGCTAAAGGAGAAACGTGTTTTTTTCCCGCAGTACTGAGTTGATTGAAGTCCCACTCCACCTCTGCATACATACAGCGCTGTCTTTGTGTTCTCACTCTCTATCTACAGTTAATTTCCCCAGACCCCCATAGCAGCAGCTGCAGGTAGACCTCAGAGAGGTGTAACATGGGGCCTCATCTCCATTCTGCTACTCAGGCTCCTTTTCTAAGAGCCGCCTCGTTTCACTGACAACGGGAGAAAATACTACAGCAGCAGAGGCTGTCAGATGCTGTCTAGCAGGTGAGGAAGAAGGAAGGAGGCTTGCTCAGACTGTCGAGGTGTGTGTCTGCTACAACAGCAGTTGTAACTGTCCAAGGGTAAATAAATAGATATTCTGGAGAGGGGCCATTATCTGTCATGGAGCGCTGATACAGTCTTGCTTTGTATTTATTGCCTACTTAATGGACTTGATTGTATTACTGAAGGTAAGGAGGAAAAAAAATCCATCGCCAGCTAGAAGGTGCTTTCAGCATCCTGCAATTACCTTATGTAAATCCTGGCCTGGAATGTTGATCCACTGCTATTTAAAATGCATTGAATTTCCATGGAAAATGATCCACTCCTGCCGCCTGAAGCTCATTAATAACAACGACGAGCCGGGCTGACATTTGGAATACTTACACGCTTACTTAGCATTGCCATGCATGTGAGAACACAGCCCAGTGTGCCACGCGCTGCAGCTATGACAGCACATTCAGAAAAAGGATGGCTTTGAATTAAAGTACCGCCAAATGAGTTATTCCTGCGACAGGAAGTGGTTCTTCTTCTCGCACATGATGTTATGCTTGTAGTTGTTTACGCAACCTTTGATCACACACAGAAGTGTGTAGGAACCATGTATAGGTGGAAATAGCTTTATTCCGCTGCATTTTATCATTACAGTAACACATTGTACCGGATTTCATATTGTTCATCAAATGAGTTGTAATGAGTTTGTCTCAAACAGTGCTAATCTATGAATGAATGTTTGGCTTTATGTGTGCAGGTACTGAGATATGGCTGGCTGAGAGTTCTGCCTGGACCCTAATATAATGCACATTAATGGAATTAGATCAGCTCTGAAGCATTTAAAGGCCTTAACCATTTTACACATGAAGAGCAGCTTTCATGTCACACAGCGCACTGCTCAATTCTCTAACAGCGCTGAAAGAGTTTTGTAATTCCTGATCAAGTCAGTAGGGTTACCTCTGATTGGGTTTAAAACATCATAGACTCTGGTGGGTGGGTGGGGAGGGGGTTGTCACTCAAATGTGACAATCACTGTTTATTCTATATTTGTAGGCCTCGTGCTGTATATCACACTGTCTAAAATGTTCACAATGCTCTATAAATAAAGTTGTAAAATACTCTAAATGATGGCCATAGCCACTGTGAAGTCCAATACTGGTTTGCGGATTATTGTTTGGAAGTTTGGAAATGGTCCATTGTGTTGTTTTTCTTGAAACCAGATGTGACATGTGAGAGGTGGATATGAGTGAGAACTTGAGGACACTCTGCACACCAGTACAGTCCCAACCAATCAATCACAAGGTAGAACTTTAGTATCTACCTACCTCTGAATGGGACCATAATTTACCAACTGAACATTGTGCTGTTTTTCACAAAGTCTTGAAATTGATACCATAAACTCATTATGAAAATCTTAACTCTGGTAACAAATCAAGGGAAAAATAGGGTCATTTTCTCATAGATTGTATACAATCTGACTTCTTTTTGCAACTAGATGAGTCGTCCTCTGCTGGCTGTGAGACAGAATGCAGCTTTAAGTAGCATCTGTGTGGCGTCACTTCTCTCTAATCCAATAAAAAACTATTTATCTGTAGTTTTATGAGTGAGACACATACTAGGGATTCAAAATAAATGTTCTCAGATGCTGCTGCTTCTAGTTTGTCTGTTCTTTTTCTCTATTCTGTCACCCATCTCTATTCTGTCACCCATCAGTCTTCAAACTTAGGAGCTGCAAGGGTAAATTTCTGGAAAGCAATGCTCCAGAAATAGTGCCCACGTTTGCCTGAATAGTCCACAAACACAAGCAACTACTGCTTCAGGAGAAACATTTTTCCACTCATCTAAATAATACGACTCCCGCATCTGTTTCCTATAAGGCCGATAGCCCTGCTAAGTGAACGAGAGGCAACAGAGGGACCTGGTGCCTCCAGAGACCAACAACAGAAGGTCAGTGCTTCAGCTATGTCCACAACATCACTGTATCTGTGGTGCAGCAGAGAGGATGGTGAGATGGATGCACAGGAGCCAGTAAAGCATCAGTCCTCCTGTCAGGCTGGCTGTCTGGACTGGAGTTCATTTGTCAAATTAAATACCACACCAAGTCTCTCCCATATGCAAATGATCTATTAGAATCTCAGACAAGCATTTGGGGGTGCACAGATATAAGGTTGAACCTGCAGTTCAAATCTCAACAATAAAACGATGACTCAGATTCTGTTTAGAGCTGCACTACTGTATATTATTGCATTAATGATGTATTAAATGTATAATGCTGAAGTTGTGACAAATCCACACAGAATTATTAGCAAACTGGAGGTTTTACAGAACGTTAAGCATCTTTCCAGCTGAGGATTTTAGTCTGACAGTTTAAAATTTCAACATTTTTTTTAATCCTTTTTCTTTATCTGCTCTTAAGTATATTTTGCTTTGTCAATTCTTTCTATTATGTTTGTTCTATAATATAGAATATATACCCTACCAGTCCAAAGTTTGGACACACCTTCTCATTCAGTGGTTTTTATTGAAGCATTGTATACATTGTAGATTAATACTGAAGATATCAAAAGTATAAAAGAATACAGATGGGATTATACGTATAGGAAATAATACAAATAAATATAAACCATTGAATGACAAGATGTGTCCAAACCTTTGGTGGGTAGTGACTCTCTTACAGTGATACCAGTCAGTATTTAGTACATTGTTACAATGAGATGACTGGTGCAGACCAGCTGTAGGAAGGGAATAACAAAGGTTCACTACTGACTGTTAGGATTCTAGACATGTATATTTTATATATTTGTATTTTGTATATTTTACATGAGACAATTAGATCATTTCTAAAAACAACAAAAACTGTTGAATGTGGAACTTAAACATACTGAACACAGGCATAAATGCAGTTTGTAATTGTACACTGCTCAAAAAAATTAAAGGAACACTTTTTAATCTAAGTACTGCATCAAATCAGTGAAACATGTGGGATACTGATCTGGTCAAGTAAGTAACTGAGGGGCTTTTTAGTCAGTTTCAGCTGCTTTGGTGTTCATAAAATTAACAACAGATGCACTAGAGGGGTAACAATGAGACAACCCCCAAAACAGGAATCCGTTTACAGGTGAAGGCCACTGACAGTTTTTTCCTTCCTAATATTGTCTGACTGTTTTTCACTAGTTTTGCATTAGGCTAGGGTAAGTGTCATTTCTGGTAGCATGAGGCGATACCTGGACCCTACAGAGGTTCCACAGACAGTCCAACTCCTCCAGGATGAAACATCAATGCGTGCCATTGCCAGAAGGTTTGCTGTGTCTCCCAGCACATTCTCAAGCGCATGGAGGAGATTCCAGGAGACTGGCAGTTAGTCTGGAAGAGCTTGCCAGGGCTGCCGAAGGTCCTCAACCGATCAGCAGGACAGGTATCTGCTCCTTTGTGCAAGAACGAACAGGATGAGCACTGCAATAGCTCTACAAAATGACCTCCAGCAGACCACTGGTGTGAATGTCTCTGATCAAACAATTAGAAAGAGATGTAATGAGAGTGGTCGGAGGGCCCAGCGTCCTCTAGTGTCCGCTGTGCTCGCTGATCGGCACCGTGGAGCTCGGCTGGCATTTGCCATAGAACACAGGAATTTGCAAGTCCACCACTGGTGCCCTGTGCTTTTCACAGATGAGAGCAGGTTCACCCTGAGCACATGTGACAGGCATGAAAGGGTCTGGAGAAGCCGTGGAGAACGTTATGCTGCCTGTAACATTGTTCAGCATGACCGGTTTGGTGGTGGGTCAGTGATGGTGTGGGGAGGCATATCCATGGAGGGACGCACAGACCTCTATAGGCTGGACAATGGCATTCTGACTGTCATTAGGTATCAGGATGAAATCCTTTGACCCATTGTCAGACCCTACATTGGTGCAGTGGTCCTGGATTCCTTCTGGTGCACGGCAATGCCCAGTCTTATGTAGTAGGAGAACTCATGCAGTTCCTGGAGGATGAAGGAACTGATACCATTAGCTGGCCCCCACGCTCACCTGACCTGAATCCAATAGAACACCTTTGGAACATTATGTTTTGTTCCATCCGACACCATCAGGTTGCTCCTCAGACTGTCCAGGAGCTCAGCGATGCCCTGGTCCAGTTCTGGAAGGAGATACCCCAGGACACCATCTGTCGTCTCATTCAGAGCTTGTCCCGGCATCGTCAGTCATGCATACAAGCATATGGAGGCCATACAAACTACTGAATACCATTTTGAGTTGCTGCCAAGGAATTTCAGCAAGATGGACTAGTCTGCCACATCAGTTTTTCACTTTGATTTTGGGGTGTCTTGAATTTAGCCCTCCTGGGGGGTTAATAATTTTCATTCCCATCAAACAATGTGGCACTTTTCATTCCTAACACATTATCCAGTCCATATCAATGCTAATATCCAGTTAGTTTTTTTCCCCATATTGAGATATGATGTATTTTCAAAGTGTTCCTTTAATTTTTTTGAGCAGTGAATAATAAATTCTATCCATCTTGATGCACCACACAGTATAGTGGTAATGATAAATTGGTCGCTTGAGTGGAGAGTCACCGACATTTTGGTGGACAAGATCACGTTGTCAGACATCCAGACAGAATGTAGCCGTGGTCGGACTGGAACAACTTCAGCTTAAATAAGACGACACATAATCTAGAGGTATTGGGATGTGTGTTGTCCTATCAAAACATCAAGTGATGATGCTGAATGAATGGGATATTAATGGATGTGAGAATTTCATGTCGATAATGCTTTGACACTGAGATTCTCATTGATAAAATGTGTTCTTTGCCCACACCTTCACTCCTTCATGGGCTGCTCTCCATAGAACACAAACACATTGACATTCCCCGGTACTATAGCAAATGCTGTGAAAGGAGCTGTCCTCTGTCTTTCTGGTAAAGTGTCTGCCCAATGGAGCTGGTTATGATGCCGTTCTGTCGTTAAATCGAGGCCTCAGTGAGGAGATCACAAAGCTGATCTAGTAGTGGAGCAGCTCAGAAACCTTTGGTGCACAATTAGTTCACACTGTCTGTTCTAACACCACAGAAATTAGAGTTTTAATTTTTTCTCAAAGTCAGCGAAGAAGCATGCTGCACTGTATTTTAGTTTAGTCTCATTTAATAAGGTGGACTCTACCTGCAACGCTGCAAAAAAGGGTAGTCCAAATGTAAAATAAGCTGAAAATGCTGATTTTCAGGTCAAAATACTCGAAATTAGACTTGATGTTGCCCAATAATAAGAGAAAAATACTAAATATGAGCATATAATTCTTTTTTTTGTTTTTTCTAGCAAGCCATGTAAAGGGCCATGAACGGGAATCAAACCCAGGTTATTCATGGGTTGCTCACTCAACCAGCAGAGCTGTCTGAAAACCCATAAACCCAAAAACTTATACAGATATATAACTGACTAATTTTAGTAATAACTCATTTTAAGATTTACAAACTAAGTAAGAAATAAAAGACAAATAATCTTAAAACAAGATTAATAATCTTACAAATTCTGCTCTTGCATGTTAAGTTATTCTCAAAACAAGATCAAAAAGACTTTTTGGCTGGATGTAAGATTATAAGTCTGGGTTAGACAGTTAATTTTTAGTTACAACCCACCTGGTGAACATGATGGCGCATTTAGCAGCTAAAGAAGTAGCTGGAGATCACAATAGCGTAACAAAGATGAGGACCTACATTAACTGGGGGGTAAGCGCTTAATCCAGTCCAAATGCTGCTCTGTAAGTGCTGGTTAAAAAAAGAACGCTTGTCCACATGGGATCTGATGGATAAATTTTGGTATCTATGGCTTCTTCAAAGTGTCTCTAATGCTGTTGCTGCACTCCATCTCTATGAGGTCTTTGCTCTCTGGGCTCCTGGTAAAAAGCAGTGGGTAAAGTACAGAGGTCTTTACCACAGAGCTACAAAACCTCCCAACCATTTTGTTCCTGCAGCCACTTTGCTGACAGCCCACCTGCAAATAAAGAGGGGGGGGAAGCACTGAAGATCCATAAATCTTTTATGCGCCATAATGGCTTGTTCACATTACCTGCCCACACCTCAGCCTCCACGGAGTGAGCTGGGCCAGCGCCGAGCAGATCAGGTCTGAAAACCGCTGTGAGCATATGGAGCACTTCAAACACTCAGAGCCTCCCCGGACCTGAGCTGTGGTCGCACCCATGAATTATAGAAATGATCTAATTGTTTTCTCATTTGGAAATACTGGGGGCCCTCTTCTATGCGTCTCAGTTTTAACAGCCTGTGGTTTCCAGCGGGGCACATGATTCAGTGCTGCCTACCTCCGACACGTTTGTTGAATCCAAGGTGGTCCGTCCTGTCAAAACAGAGCCAGAGCCGAGGCAGAACCTGAACCTGTTGCAATAAATTAACACGTAGGCAGAGAGAGTGGAGGGGGCCAAACTGGAGTTCAAAGCAGTGGTTTCAATCAGAGGAGGGCTGAGAGCACATCTCACAGTAAATACACATAAATCAAAGCTGGGGATTGAATGAAAAGTTCCATTTCAGCTCCGTAGAGAAGCTTTGGAAGACATTTACTGCCAGGAATTGGTAAAAACTAGAAGTTTGGAATGACAAAAGCAAAATACTGTGTCAGAGTTTGGACCAGTACTATTAATGGTTGTCTCTGTGACATATCGAGTTAAAACTATGAGATTAATCAAAAAGCTGATTTTATAGGTCCAATTAATATGAAATCAAATGACACCCTATATGTCACATAGTATTTACAAAATAAGATGCAATATCAGTATCTTGGAAGTGCTAGAACACACTGCTGCAGAGAAGCGCTTCATTCCTGAATGAAGCTATTTTACACACAGGACAGGTGAGGTTCCTCCCCTCATCTATCAAAATGAAAGCTTGTTATCGTTCAGTTTCACATAGGTGACTTTATGTTAATGTTTCTTACAGTGTCATAAAAGGAGCTCCAGTGCTTGTGCTGTTTGTCACATGAGAGGAAGCAGAGAGATATAATGGATAATACTAAGGGGAAAAAGGGTGTCTGATAGTATTTCGGGCTGCATTATTGATGGATTCTTATCTCCTGACAATGTGTCATGTGGATTGTTTCTTGAAAGACTTGCTGCTACTGAATTTTTGAAGCAGACTTTTTCTAATCTGTGAGCACCACAAACAACATCCATGACATTAGAGAGATGCATGACATGAAACAACAGACAAGGATGAAATGGAAAAATACGCAAATAGAAACGAGAGACTAAAAGGTTAAATTAATGATACTATTTAATAGCGAAAGTCTCACTGAAAGGTGCAGAGGTTCAAAAAGTCTGAAGGATGCTTCTACAAGTGTGACTGTGCAGTTTGTATAGGATAGAACAGTGACAGGGCTGCAGCACCATGTCAGTGATCGTTCCTGAGGAGTGTCGAGCACAGTGAACACAACACAAGATATCTGGAGAAGTCAGAGTTTTCTACTGGGTCCGAGCACCATTAATGGAAAGCTTGAAGAAACCGAAGCACCTCCAAAGTCCAGCTACGACACCTTCAATAACGGTTATTTCAAAGATGTGGATAGCTGAGAATCCCCTGGTCTCTCCTCATAACAAGAAACCTGTTTCCAGCACCATTTGTTTTCATGATCAGGCTGCACAGTGGATTGGTGGCGAGCACTTCCGCTTTGCAGTTAGAAAATCCCCATGATCTTTCTGCATGGAGTTTACACGTTCTCTCCCGGCTGCCTCCCAAAGTCCAAGAACATCCATCCATCTATTATCTACACACCACTTAATCCTCAATAGGGTCATGGGGGGCTGGAGTCTATCCCAGCTGGACAGGTAACAGTCTATCACAGGACTGCACATAGAGACAATCACACTCACATTCACTCCTACGGACAATTTAGAACCACCAGCATGTTTTTGGACTGTGAGAGGAAGCTGGAGAAAAAACTCACATGTACAGAGAAAACATGGAAACTCTGTGCAGAAAGATGCCAGGGATCTTCTAGCTGCAAGGTGAAAACACGAACCACCAATCCACTGTGCAGCTCTAGTCCAAAAACATGCTGAAGTTAATTGGTGATTCTAAATTGTAAGTGTGGATGCGAGTGTGATAGACTGTTACCTGTCCAGGTGTCCCCTGCCTTCACTCTGTCAGCTGGGATAGAGTCCAGCCCCCATGACCCTAATGAGGATTAAGTGGTACATAGATGATGGATAGATGAATGTTCAGGTTGTCTGCACAGTCACTCATTTTCAAAATCACAGAGGGGGACGCTTAAAAATTTAAATACATGATAACAAATATGTCATGTCTATCCTTGTGGGCATGTTCAAAGAAAGAACTGGCTTTTAAACATGATTTGTACATTTTGGAACCTCAGATGTGACAAAATCTTGTTTTAAGTTTAACTTATGGCATAAAGTTCATAAATTTAAATCAAAATGAAAGCCCAATTGTTTCTTAATCCTGATTATGGCTTTAGAAGACTACAATAATTGTACTACTAATAATATTTTCCCTTCTCATCAAAATGATGACTTTGTATCTTCATAAATTCTAACAAATGTTTTATTTTGCTCATAATTTTGACTAAAAACAACAAATCAAATGTCCGTTATTTTGACCCACAGCTATTCTTATTCCAACCTTTTTGGATCTATTTACCTCCTCTCCGTGGCAGAAACGGGCTACACAGAATCGCACCACCACCAGCTGACACACACTCACTCACACCTGCAGGAGAACCAAGCTAAATGAAACCTCAGAGTGGCTCCCAGCAAGCAGCTTTGCTCAGCACTCGCTCCGCCTCGTGCTTCTTAATCAAAACTGGCACTGTGGCAATTACCTAATTAGACATCAATTAATCCACACCCTTCAGGTCTGCAGCCACGTTTGACCTGAGGAGTAATGACAAAACCGCCTTCGAAGAACGGAGAAATCAGATTAATGGAAGTGGAGTGGCAGAGGTTGTGCTGCATTCGAGAAATCTCCAGAAATACACCGCAGTTCATTTCATAATTAACAGGTAGGAATATAATTGATTGAGACGTGAAAGCTTAATCACTCAATTCCAATAAGCAGGATATCAGTGTTGAGTAGATTAATTCAATTATGTAATTAAAGCCGAAGGAAGAGGAAGCTTTAGAGTTGATTGAAGGTTAAACAGCGGACTCACCTTTTCTTTCTTTACTGTCTCCATCCAACAGTTAACTTCACACTCAGACGGTGAAAACACACCCACACTTAGTTTCTTTTTTTATTAGACATAGCAATTTCACAAACAGCAGTTAGCCTGAAAATTACATTCAAAATGTGCAGCTGACCATGCGCAAACACTCCAGATACACCTGCAAACAAAAGTAACAGTCAATCGTGTTGTTTTTTTCTCACAATCTGTATATTCTCATGTCTTAATTCAAATTTACAAAATCAAATCGTTCACTGGTTCACCATCAAAGCATACATACCTCAGTCACTATAACACATCTGAACAGCTAGTTTCTGTCACCGTACATATGCTCTGAAAGGGTTTAAAGGCTCTTTTTTGCATTCTAACACCCATACACTCCCATACAACAACATTTTCAGTACTGCTCCTCTTCTCTGAATACTCTTTAATATTAGCTTAAGTGAGGAGAAGGGTCAACAATTCATATGAAATGGTCACATCACAGTTCCTCGAAATCCACTTTGCTGTTTTTCCAGTAACACCAGAGGTTCAACGATGTCTCCTGCCACTGAGGAAACCGACAACGAAGTTCATGAATTAGCACAGACGACGAGCCCTGGGCAGCTTAACGGAAACTTTACCAAAGCACGTTAGACTACACGACACACAGTTTGTACAGAGTGGTAAGACGAGGATGCTTCTGCTCAGCTTTAGTTCCATTTAGGCTAATTCACTCGCACACACAGCAGGAGGGTTCGTCCTCCGTCGTTCAAGTCACGAGGTTAATGGCGAACACTGGCTGAAAAGGGAAAGTGCAGGTGTGGAGAGGGGGTGTCACTAAGGTGAGTGGGACTGTGGGAAGTTGAGGGACACGATCTGTAACTCCACTTCATTCAAGTGCCAAAAAGACAGTCTGTTAACACTGATTATTTTTTCCACCTGATCCAAAAGCACAAAGGGCTTACACATCACAGACAAAGCTCCACGACACAGAAAGCGTCTCCAGTTCAGATTCAGCGGGGTGAGGAGATCGCCGGCTCGGCCTTTTAATGCCACAGAAGCAGCAGGATTCCCGCCGCCGTCCACAAAGTCCGCCCAGGAGGCAGAGGGTGCCGCCGGCTCTGCTCCGACGTTTGAATTACTGACCACAGGGATCCAGTGTATGAAAACACCTGAATACTCAAATCCACCACATCACACGGACGTCCACACATCATCACGGTGCCACTTGAGAAACCATCCATCATCCGGCCCGCTACTCGCAGCAGGAATGGAAACTGAAAAGGCGGGTGAGATCTATACACCTTGTTTTTAAATTCATCTCCAAAACTTCTGTAAGTGCAATACTTTCGTAAACTGTCAATGAAAGGAACTTAGATTTGCTTGGTCCACAGCAATGCTCAGTTCAGTCAAAGAAAAAAGGGGAAAGTGGAAAGAAGTCATGTTTGAAAAGCCCAGCGTCCTCCTCTGAGTGGGCGCCTCTACCTACCAAAAATACTTTCATACTCGAGCAGTATGAGCTCCACTATCTGGTTCTGGTACACCATGTGGACCGCGATGTTTCCCGTCTCGGTCTCAGGCCGGAGCAGCGTGGGTCCAAACACTATGGCCACGCTCTGGGTGGTCATACGGTTGGCCTCTCCATGGTCTATCACCCTGAGGGGAAGGAGAAGTGGAACAGGAGGAGATTTAGAGAACAAATTTGTCATAAATGGCTTTGGATGAATGCATTTGTTTGACAGTCCTTTGGTTTCAGTGCAGCTTCAGGGTTTCATCTAGAAAAACAACATTACTGTGCTCACACACATCTTCAGGGCTGGAGATGGAGCGTAGAGGCAAGCCTCTCGACACACACTCTGTAACACTACAGAACGCTCCAGGCGAGAGCATAACAACCTTTTTAAATAGAATCTACATCCTTGCATGCAGATGCACAAAACAATAACATATTCATGGAGGGGAGGAAAAAAGGAAGATTAAATCCGCCTGTGATACACGTAGACCTCCATACACTGAATGTCACGCTATAAATTTCCTCAAACACCACTTCATAGGTACTGAATTACAGCAAACCCAGCGCCATATAAATGCAAATTGGAAACCTAGGCAAATGTCATTGTGAACATATGATATTGCCCCTGGCTCCAGTGGGCTAAGAATACACGCTGGCTTTAGTTTGTGTTTACCCACAGGCTGATCAGTCTGAGGAAAGGTAAACACAGAGTCAAACAGCTGAACGGGTCCGTCCTCACTTTGATCCACATGCATGGAACTCATTTAAGTGTGTGTGTGGTTTAAATCTGAACATCAGATGTGCTGTTGGGGTGGAATAGACGGAGGTAGTGCCATGTTACAAAAAAGCTTCCACTGAAGTCACCAAATAGAGTGAAGTAGTGCTGGATATCAAAGGTGCAACTGTGAGAATGAAGGAAACATAATGAAGCTCAGTATAGGAACAGACAGAAGGAATGCACAGACTAATGAGGCAGTCTTTAGGATTTTCTTTTCTTGGTGTCATCAGACAATTCCTGCAGTTCAGCATTTGATTATTTTATATTTGCAGTATAGCAGACAACCATAAAGGAATATTTAGAAATGTGCCTCTTCTGAGTTAACTTTCAAAATGTATTATTAAACAATATATTATTACTGTCATTATACACTAGCTTGGAAAATATAAAACCCCTTTTCAGCAATTCATTAAAAAAAAAAAAAAAAAAAAAAAAACCTACCTCTGTGTTTGAATTAAGAATCAAACATGAAACGTAATTTTAAAAAAGCTCCTGCTTTAATGGATGAAATCTCTGATTTAACCATCCAAACTCCAAAGCACACTTATAAAATGGAAAAAAAATAAACCATTTGTCAGAGCTAGTGGCTGTAAAAACAGACGGACTCATCAGCTTTTCAACAGTCCTTCATTTCTGTCTATAAAATTAACTAAATCTAAGCTTAAAAACAATGTCTTTTTAAGCTCACTTTGTTCTACAGGTGTCTTTTAAAAACTGAACCATTTGCACCAGATCTTGTAAAAAACTAAAACCTCTGTGCTCCACGGCACAACTTACAACAATCAGTGACAAATATTCATAAACGTTTCTGATTCAGTGCAGACATATGGTGATATATTAGAGACTGAAAGGGAAATAAAGCAGAGTGAGCAGCTTTCGCTATTCACTTGTATATTTCCATGTGATACACACATTTCAGTTTGTGCTCAAAAGTACTGAGGATAAGCAGCAATAAAAGGTCACAAAATATGACTAGCAGGAACATCAGTCTCCCTGAACATCTTGTCATCATTTATTACCTCCAAACTGAAGAATTAAGCTGCAGAAAACAGAAGAATTCCACTGGTAAGCATTCTGTATTTATGGTTTTTCTGTCCTTAGTAAATGACAGTGAGTGATAAAGCGTCTCTGCACAGCTCTTACCTCCGCAGGTGTTTGAACAGGACTTGCATTGTGTCGTGGTTGGGTTTTGGCAACTTCTTGATTAAGTCTTTGATTGAATTCACTCGCTGCTTGTAGTCGGAGCATTCTGCAGCAGAGAAACAGTCAGTGAATGCACAAGCATACGCTGCCATCTTGAGGCCACATTGAGAATAAAAACACCATCTGTGTCAAGGTAAAGAGGATTTTAACTTCTATAGTTAGGTCAGCATTTAAATCATCCTAGTGCATTGTAATAGTGTCCAGCTGTGCTATAGTGTATATGTTTAGGAGTCCCTGCATGCAGTGAATCAGTTACTTACTGATGGCGTTCACAAAGTCATTGAAGGATCCGTAAGTGAAGAGAGGCTCAGGAAGCTCCCTGAAGAACATTTTCAGAGCTCCGGTGGTGACGTGGATGTCCTCCCACTTACTGTCATTCAGATCCACCTTCTCATCTGACAGAAGGAGATGAACCAAGCGAGACAGGGAGACGGGAAAGAGACAGTAAATTGTTAATACAAACGTTAATCCCAGTGAGGTGACCGCTGACGTCACACACAGAGGCTACACAGTTAGTGGTGGTCAGATAAAGCTGCAGTCGTACCGTGATTCACAGCAAAGCGGAGCTTCTGGATCACCGCCAGGTTCCCGCTCACTCTGTACAAACCGTCAATACTGAGGCCTGCAGGGGAAGGATGAGAAGAAGGGTGGACAGACAAAAGCAGTGAGTGTAAATGACAGGACTGTGTTTGTGCTTCCTGAAATGCCAAGTTGATCTCAAAGAGAGAGAACTAACAGAGGCAGACTGATCAAACACTTCACCTTGCATTACCTCATACCTTCTGCTGCTCCTCTACACACTGCAAGAAGTCAGTACGAAAACAGTGTGGTTGATGCTTGAAAGACGGATTGATTATGTCGGATACAGAAAGCTGAAGCACCCAAAGCAAAAAATACGTAGAAACTGGAACAAATTCCTGATTCAGGCTAAACGTGATTCAAGGTGGACCAACACACGGAACTGTGGGAAGTGTCATTCATGAGTTCCCCACATCACATGGCATAAAGGTGTACCACAAATGGTCATACAGTTTCTAATCACAAACTTCAGCTTTGTGTCACGAGTAGTCATTGATGATTGTGTAATTAACTAAGAGGGGCAAAGCTACAAAGATTTTTAGTTTAACCTCATCAGAAAGGATTTTCAGTTATTTAATCTCAAAAATGTGTTGTTTTTATACATTTGATGTGAGCTGATGTACAGCTACAGGTAAATCATCCTTTACTGATGCAGTGAAACACTCAGCTGTCACTGTATTAGCCCTGTGCTACTTCAACTGTTTGTTTTTTGGAGGATGCAGTTTGTAGTAGGGTTGAACTAGATCACATTACAAGTTTTAATCAAAAGTTCAATGTTCCTTAAAAATCAAACACTGTGCCTGTTTTACAACTGCCTGCAACCCCTGTCAAAGTCATTTCCCGGAGCAGCGATACTCTGCTCCCAGTACGTCTGAAACACTCCCTAGTCCAGTTCTGTAACATGTCAGGCACTATATGTGACTTTTGGTTTTATTTTGGTGAACAGGAAGAAGTCACAGAGAGATAAATCTAAAGAGTAAGCTGGGTGTGGAGCACCTGAATAATCTGTGCTAACCCACTGTTGGTGTGTTAAAGTATGTTGTTAGGTTAAGAGCGACACATCAAACAAAACCCTCCAAACCATCCTCTGTATTAGAATCATGTCCTAAATGAACCCTGCTGTCAAATTCAACTTCAGTTCATTCAAATAGACAAAAATGCTTTTCATTTATTTTGAATACCACATGTAAGGGTTTTCTGTGTTTTTCAAGAAGTCCTATTAGAAAGTCCCAAACAGTTTCTCTTCTCAGTCAAACCTGTTGCCTCCAAATGAAGTTTAGGATTAGACTGCAGTTAATATTGGTAGTTTTCCACGGCAGGAACTGAGGGGCTGTTTTATTGTTGCCTCTGTAGAAGTTCTCTACTTCTGAGCAGCCCTGAAAACCTGCTGTGTGCGGACCGACACCGATTTGTTTTAACTGCTGATAACACAGCCCGGTGCGCACGAAACCGAAACAAAAACTGACGTGACAGTTTCACGAATCCCCGTGAGACCGTGTTGGCATAATTAAACCCTCTTGATGTCCACATGGAGTAGACATCTTCTCAACTCTAACATTACCATCTTTAAAGTCAAATTTGTCAAATCGGCTGTTATTACAAGCCCTCCCTTCTTCTCTTTCCTATGTAGTTGTAGAACTGGAATTCTATCCAGTAACTACTACTGTCGTTGGATGGTGTACTAGGAGTCAATCTTGTGGTCAAAGCTGTTGGATGCTACACTGCAACGAAAACAGGAAGGTTGAAGGGGCAGATTAGGGGGCTTTTAACATTCATGGCACCTTGTGCAGTGGAAAGCTGTCTAATGCATCAATATGTGATAATGTTGGGCACATTTGTCAATCAGTGTGAAATTCAGAAACATTATTGTGACTTAAAAATTAGCAGGGTGTTAATCTACGCAAGACAATGCATCACTGTCAGACTAATTAAAGAGAATGAGGCTCTGATAGTTGCTGCTCATACCTGTGTTCTCCACATGGTCGATGCACATTTTAACAAAGTTGGGCACTGATGTGTTCTCCCGCTGGCACAGGCTGGTCAGACTGCAGCCAAACACCTGATCTGTGAATAGACAAACACATTTATTTCTAATTTCATCTGTCCACTGGAAGGTGACCAGAGACATACTGCACTGAAGCTCTAGCACACATTAACTCCTTTCAGACATGGGTTCTGTAGCATTGCAGCTTTGGCGGTTTCCTAAAATGACTATGAGGACGGTTAAAATACAACAAAGGTTTAACTGCATTTTATAAACGGTGATTCTGTTCGACAGCTCACCTGTCTGAGATGAAGAGAAGTACTGAGTGACTTGTTCTTAGTTTTTGATCCATCCTGTCTCCACATTGTGAATAATAAATAATTATAACCAACTAACGTAGTTACTGTTGTTGTTCTGTGTGTAAATACATTAAAGTCTCTGAATCCTGGACGGATCCTGCTTGCTGTCTGTCGCTGCAGGTATTTAATAAAATCAGAGGAAAAATTCAATCAAGCAACTTCAGCTCTTGTTAACTTGTGCTGGGGGAAAATGATGTTAATTTTTGGTAAGTATAATTAATCTAAGTGCTCATTGTGTGTTTAATTGATATGGACATCACTGGATAGATTTGAAATTAAAAGGCAAAGCGGGTGGAAAAGGTATGTAGTGATTTTACCACATCACTGTTACTTTTGCTCTCTGGGATGTTTATGGATGAACATCAGTACTGAACTGTTGAAACAGTCTTCCCTAATTTGATCCACACACTCAAAGAATTATTTCTTATGATTGCCAAACCGTTACAGTGACTAGACACAGTTCAAACTCAATGAAATGAATGTGGAAATGTTAGTAACATTTCCAGTGTGGCTTCCACAGTGAGTGAACATGCTGCTCATTCAGACATGAAGCCAGGACATTCGTGCCTTCAGATTAACAGAGTGCAAGTCTGAAAGGAGCTTTTCACACGTCTCTTCTGGAGCTACTGAACTGGATTCTGGCCGACTACCTTTGATATAGCCTTTGTCTCGGACAGCCTGATATGTGGGACGACGTGTCAGGAACTTCTTGAGTTTCATCCTGGTTTTCTTCTGGTCGGATGAGTCCATGCTCACAGAGGTCTTCATCACTGAAAGAACCAGGCAGGATCTGAGTGCTTCTCCTTTAGCCAATTAAACAAACAGATTTATGTCCCATTCAAACAGCAGCGTAGGGACATTAGCAGTCTCAGCTCGTCTCACCTCTGTTCTTCTTGGAGTCCCGGTGGTCTTTCTCCTTGTCCTGTTTCTCTGCTCCTGGAGACTCCGGCATGTCCTCCTCAATGGCTTCATCCGACTCCCATGCCTGGACGAGAGAAGACACAAATATATACTGTGAGCTTAAGTCAGCTCAGATTGGATTTGCTCTTAGATCCCATTCATTCCATCCAACTTTGTAGTGGCTTATTCACACTGCTGAGTATTTACCCTTCACTGTGGTTTGTTTAAACAGGTGTGAAGTGTGATTTCAGCTCTGGTGGCACTAAACTGAGAAAAAGCTTGTACTCATATCCCAGAGATGAGAAGTGGCTGAATCACAGGTAAAGCTTCTGTCTCATCCAAACAGTGTATTGATGAAAGCCAACATGAAAGGTGGCAGAACATGAAGACGCCCACTCACATGTGTGTTGATGGTCTCTGTGAGAGCCCGGTACCAGTCATTGATGACGCTGTCGATCTCTGACTGGATCAGCAGCTCTGTGCCCTGACGGGTCTTCAGCTGGGAAAGGTGAGGATCAAGAGTTGAAATTGCACAACTAAATAATGTAAAAATGTGAAATGTGATTTAGGTCCACTGAATCCAATACCTCGATGACATGTTTCTTGCTCGACTTGTCCTTGGAGGCCCACTCCACCGACCCCCCACGCAGATCAACAGTGAACTCTGGCTTCGACTGATTGCTGCCGAACTTCTGGAATCAATAATTGAGATACAGCATGAGAGCCAGCTTCACAACATGATGGAACACAAAAATACATTTTAGGAGAATCTGTGAGTGAATCAGAGGATGTAGCCATGTAAAAAACAAGAAAGACAAAAGAGTTTCATTCCAAAATGTTATTTTTGCAATTTTTTTGGGATGCAAATTTCTGCAGAGTGTAATATCTTATCGGAATCAGAATAGACACTGAACCTTTTAGAATATAAAATTAAGCAATAAAATATATAAAAAACATTGGTTATATTCATTCTTATTTGCAGCGCCTTGGAGACTCCTGCTGCCATCAGCTGTCAGGACTTTGCAGAGGCTTGTGGGTAACTGCAATTATTCTTAAGGAATCTAATGACGCATCCATAAATGATATGCTTGTGTTTCTTCTGTGCTGACTGCTGTGCTGGGCTAATTTAGCCTCTGGAGGGGCTGGAGGTCAAAATGTATGTCTGCTTCTAAGCACACATGACTGCAGAGCAGCTCAGGTGTCTTCTTTGCTGAAAACAGGAGCCACCACATTTTCTGCTGTGTTATGTTTTAATATCATCTTTCCTCCTGTGGAATGGAGCTTCAGGTCAGCAGTCAAATGGTCAACGTGCAGGTGACGCTGTTTCAACATTTTAAGCTAATCTCACAATGTTCAGGGGAAGACATTTGATTTCTAGTTTGGTAGTTCTAATGAAGGAATAAAAATCTGATGTCAGGAGGTGAGGCTCTGCTGCACTGGGTTCTGGTCCAACTAAACCCCAGGAGTCCCATTCATAAAACCTGTGAAAACGGTTTTGAAACTCTTTATGTGCAGTCAAACATTTTTAGTACTGTGCAACAAGAAAGGCAAAAAACATTATTAGTTCTTGTTATTAATATGTGCACATTAATAAACACAGATGATTTTGAACTTAACTACTTTAAGCATTTTAGACACCAAATTAAAGCCTTTTTTAAAAGCAAATTTCATCAGTGTGGTGATTAAATTGTATTTTATATAATGTAATTTAGTGCTACAGAGAAAAGTGATATTCACAGTGGGACTCGTGCCAAAATATTTTCGTATTGTTACTCTAATTCTCTCTTGTGTTCCACGTCAGATTCAACAAACCCTCAGAACTGCAAAATGTGCAGCCAGTTCTGATCAGACACGACCTCTGACAGGCTGCTGCATGAAACCTTTCTCTAAATTGCAATACAAGGCCTTCATTTGTGCTCTGGGAGGTTTCCTCCTGGAACGTTAAGTCAGATGTCATAATATAACTAAACACAATTTGTTAAATTGATGAACCTTGACATGTGAGGAGGGGGTAATAAAGACATGTCACAGTGACAAAAAGAAGAGAGAAAAGTGTGTCACACATCTGCATTATATACTCAAGGCAGCTGTTCAATGTTTTGACTTCTTTTTATCTTTGGAATTGCAGATGTCAGTCACTCATTACAATGAATTCATTTAGATTTTTTTAACTCTTGTTCGTTTCTAAATGTTCATTATACAGTGTTTAACAAAAGTGAGTCCAACTAAGTCCACTAACTGTTAAATGATTCTGAATTGCACATTTTCTCTATAATTGCACTGGTTCTTCATTGAGCAGCAGGGTATCTGCTCCTATATAAAGTTAGAATGAACAGTTTAGATTCTATTAAAATACAGGCACTACAGTAAGAGCTCAATACAACAAACTTTGTTTGTCAGTGCTACTTTGTGCATGGAGCACACAATGTTGTTTGTGTCAAAGAGAAGAATCTACAATGAGTAAACCAGTGAATGCAGAAAAAATAAGTTATTAGGATCTCTTTTGTTTGTATAAGTGCTTCTTGCAGTCCCAGTGTTTTTGCTTGTGTTTCCAAATGCATTTCCAAACAACAAGCAGAATGTAGAAGTTTAGTATCATTAGTGCAACAAGAATGCACAGCTGAATTGTCATAGGACTTAAAAATATCATAGTTAGGAGTAAGGCATTGGTTAGAATAAAACATTAACTTTTTATACGTTTTCTTGCAAATTCAAGAAAATAAAATTACAAACACCTCATTTAATCTGTCTAACCAAGTGCTTTTGTCTCAGGATTGAAATTTCAATCAGAATCAGGTGAATCAAGCTTCACAAACACACATCAGTCAGTCTCCTGGTCAGTCAAAACGGGTGAATAATAATAATAATAAAAAAGACAGGCAGGAGCAGCAACACATGCAAAGAGAGGGGACATACAGCAGCAGCCTGCACAGGCCTACAGTTCACATAGGAGACAGCAGGACGGGGCTTGACTGAGCGCTTCCAGTTGCTAAGAAGAGTGAGGAGCAGCTCTGGGATAGAGCCGCTACGGAAGTATGACTTCAGGGAGGAGAGGAAAGAAGAGGAGAAAAGCAAAAAAAACAGAAGATGACAAACTTCACAGCACAGATGACATGAAGACAGGTGACTATGCAGAGATACAGAAGAGAGAAATGTCATAGAAATGAAAGGAATGCTCATAAAAGTTTAGAAATTCTGCCGAAGCATGAGCCTCTGGGTGCTGATGGGATACGTACCCAGGTGGTGCTGCCCCCCTGACCCTTTGCAAAGAGCAAAGAGGAGCCCTGCAGCACGGTCCACGAAGAGGTCCAGTTCTTTCTGTTAGGATCAAAAATAACGAAGACATTCAGGCTCCATGAATTCAGAAAAATCTCTATACAGGGTGGGGAAGCAAAAATGTCCTATTGACAAATTTGAATGTCCTGCCCAAACGGTGAGGGCAATCAAAACAATAATTAAAATCAAAGTTCCTTACCTTTAACCAATCTTTTTAGTATTGGTCAGACCTTGGTGCATTGTGAAGTGAGCAAGCAAAACGCAATAGAGTTTGTGATCTCCTGGATGTCCAAATCCCTCAGAAGGACATTGCCAAGATTGTTGGCATCACTGAGAGGACCATTCTCCACATCCAGCATGCCAGACAATCCAGTTTGGGCACCAAGAGATCTCCAGATGGTCCTGGGAGTCTTGGGCTCAGATGGCAATAAGATGCCCCCCTACTTCTTCAAGCCAGGTCAGAAAATTGGGGCTGATGTGTACTACAAATTTCTGAGCTACACGGTTTTGCCCTGACAACAACTATGTGTGGCAGCAAGATGGGGCTCCTGCTCACACATCAATCAAGGTTCAAAAGTTCTGTGAGTAGAATATGGCAAACTTCTGGCCCAAAGGCATTTGGCCCCCAGCTCACCTGATCTAAAGCCCCTGGATTTTTTCTGATGGGGTGCCATTGAGTTGAGGACTAATGCCACCCCTCATGCCAATATGGATTTACTTAAGGCTGCATTCTCCAGGGAATGGGAGGCCTACCCCAAGGAGGATATCAGGAGGGCCTGTGCCTCTTTCAGAGGCTGCATCGAGGCCTTCATCATGGCTGATGGAGGACATATTGAATAAACATGTTCTGAAAGCTTTAAATTTGTGTTCTTCAAGAAATCAGTTCAAAATTCCAAAGAATAAAAAAGGTTTACCCATTTATAGTTCTTTTTACTTGACAGGACATTTTTGCTTCCCCACCCTGTAAAGTACAGGGTGTCCCTAAAGTTTGGATACGGAGGCAAAAATACATATTTTCAAGAAATGAAAATTTTAAAAACAGCTTATTTCATTATATTATTTTTTAGGTACTAAAATTAATACATATTTGACCATTTCTAAAATACATATTTAACATAATAGCCATATTTAATCTGTGGAGGCAAAAAAAAACAGAACTAATGAGATTTCCTATATGTCCAGACTTTGGGGACACCCTGTATATCAAGCATTAAAAAGGTAATAAAACTAACCTGACTTTCTTTCCATTCTCTGTGATTTTGGTGACATTGAGGACTCCACACTTCTCTGAAGGCTGAGGACAGAGAGAGATGATGGCAGGAAAAACCTGATGTAAGCATTAAAATATGAAAACACACACTGAAGCTTGACAAGCAAGTGGGACTTTGCTGAGGTTAAAAGCTGCTGTGGTTACTGATGCTATGTCAAAAATCACCAGCAGATGGCATACTAATACTGCAGCAATGTGTTAAAATTGTTGTATTGTATTAAGATAAAAGTTTTAGCATGGTGGTAGGTTTGATGCACTTAGAATGTAGCATGCAGCAGATGAGAGAAACTAGGCAGAGTGTTCAGAAGGTGAGAGATGAAAAGTGTTATCTGAATGCAGTGAAAGCAGGGGGAGAAGTGCGATATGGTGCGCAGTGCAAGCTGGAATACTAACGGTTGAGGGGTGCTTAGGAGATGAGGGGCAGGAGTCAGAGTCTGGAGAGCTCTGTTTGGGCGCTGGAGCACACTCCTACCAACAAGAGGCACAATATGATGAGTTGCTAATAACTACCAGCTAACTACAAGAAGATACATGAAGACAGTCAGTCTGAGGTTAGAGAGGAGAAGAAAATGAATACGGAACCTGGAGTGAAATCAAAAGATCGTGTCATTGTTAATTCAGGCCATCAGAAGATTAAAGGTGGGTTAGGTTTCAGTAGCAAACAACATGCTTTTCAGCATCTAAGAGAAGTGCATTAATTCACAGAGTTTTAGTCCAAGATGCTGCTTCTTTCCATCCTGCTGTAACTAGAATCCATGACAGGAAAAAAAAAATCTTTGATTGGGTGAGCTACTGGCCTGACTGAATCTTGCACAGATGCTTATTCTAAAGGTCACGCTGACATAGAATCAGAACAAATCAGCTTCTGATTAGAGAGAGGCTGTAGACGGTACCAACTTCATCACGATACAGAGAGAGACGGAGTCTCTTCTTTTGTGGGTCTGAAGCAAATCGCCAGAGTTTGAAGGAGAACTGCAACAAAACCGCCACAAAGTTAGCCTCTGATACACTGTTTTTAATCTTATAAGTGAAAAGGTCTGGCTGATATATAAAATCTTTCATCGCATTCTTTGAATGAAGAGTTTGAATGAAGACTGACAGACAGATAACGTCTGTCAATCTAACATTTGCAGTTTTGCCTGTTACACATAAATAAAACACTTGAAATAAAGAATGACAGTAAAGGTCGAGGTGACATATTTTTGAAGACTGTGAGGTAACTGGCTAACTGCAGATCACGATGTAACTTCACCTCACAATTAACTACATAAAGTTTCAGTAATTTAAGACTTGGTATTTGTAAAATCTTAACCTGAGGTCAAGTTAATTTTATCTTCAGTATATTTCACTGAGGTTGTTTGATATCATTCCTATAAAATGGAAACAGGCTGACGTCCTCACTTGCTGAACATCTGCACATTGATAATCCCACATGTAGTACACTCTAGCTCGCAGCTAGCAGTGGGCTGCTCACAGAGATGCCTCTAGTTTCTCCACACAGTTAATGCAGCTCACACAACTCAGAAAGATATGAAATAAGTGGTGGAAAGTGATTTTGAAATAGTGAAATAAGGCATCTGAATGTCAAATATACCTAAAACGAGTCCAAATGATTTCACATGGATTACATGTACTGTTTTCTAAAGGGGAGCATATTAAATGTCGAACATGTTCATTTATTTTGTGAAGAGAAAACAGTGATTAATATTTGATTAACTGTGCTGCTCTAACACTTGGTCAGCCATTGTGATTAAACATAGTGCTCCTTCTTCTTCACTGACTCAGTCGGTGTCTGAGTCAGAACTTCTCTCTGAACCAGCCTCCTCCCGTCTCTCTTCATCTTGTCTTTTAAAACAATCAGCTATAGATGTTTCACCTTTAGAACATGGTAACAGAGACATGGATTGCGCTTCAAATCAGCCAGAGAGAGACAAAATGAGCCAGGGAAGACGAAAAAGTCCTACTTTAGACCGCAATGGCTGGTGCAGAAGCTACCTGAGGTGGTGGGAGCTGACATAACTGCCTAATGATCATCATGTATTTTCACAAATGGGAACACGTGAAATTTTAACTGGCACTCTCTGACTAGAGTTATGTCAGTCTAGGGCCATTAGGTATCAAACTCGGAAAAGTCCCAGTATATAACACTAAGTCATTTTTTTGCTAGCGTGAATTTAAAGTGGGTTTTCACTGTCTGATAACATTCACAATGACCTGGGGCCTCATTTATAAAACATTGCGTAGGATTCATACTAAAGTTTGCGTACGCCGATAATACGAAATTGGCGTATGCCCTTCGCCCCTGATTTATAAAACTTTGCATAAGCACAGCTGCATGCAATTTCTTGATAAATCAGACACCAGCTGGAAGATTGCACAGGTGGATCCACCTCACATTCCGCCCACAACACACCCACATTTTACCATGGATGGTCAATGCAGAGTAACTCATGAATGTATCTGTATATAAATAAGCTGCTGATCCACGGCATTTCACGCAGCGCCGGCCGGCAGTGTTTTCACTGCTGTGCATCAGGATGAATGAATCATGTGTTGACCCAGGCCACCCTGCCACTAAATTTGTTATGATCATGTCCGATGTACAAATAATTTGCACACTGATTGAATGTGCATTTTTTCGGTTCACATAGACAAATTCATTTTCACTAGGGGGTTGTGGTGTGAAGCATGTGTGCCTGCCTGCCTGTACAGGGCTGATTAATGGTTGGACGCTCATCCCATTCAGCCGCATATGGATAAATAAACAAAATTCTTTACTTTTTTTTGCCTTTTTACTGTGATAGTTGCAGTGAAGAGTGACAGGAAATGGGGAGAAGAGTAGGGGGAAGACATGCATAAAAGGGCCGCAGGCAGGAATCGAACCCGAGCCACTGCGTCGGAGACGACCCCTGTAAATGGATGAGCCATACAGGCGCCGGGTGATCAGTAAACAAAATTATTTAATAAAGATCACCGCACCGGCCCCAGACGTGGACCGGCCCTTCGGTCAAACGACCGAATGAAATAACGTTCAATCCGCCCCTGTTGATATATGAACATAGTTCTGCAAATACAGTCGTCGGCCGAATGATGCACTATATGAACATCTACAACAATGAGGGTTTATGATTATCCGGCTCTACAAGTCTAATATGTGATAACAATAAAGGTTTGAGATCAATCTGGTTTCAATTTGCCACTTCACCCTCCGGCACTGCCGTTCCCTCTGTCTCCAAAATGTGCTTAAGCAAGCATCAAAGTTGGCGCACCGGTGCGCACATTCTCACGCCAAGTTTGTTTTAGAAATCACAACGAACACTGGGTACGCCACTTTCTACGCAAAGTTTGTGATTTACGCCCTGTTTTGTGCGTAAGCAAGCATCAAGAATCAAGGTTGGCGAACTGGTGCGCACATTCTCACGCCAAGTTTGTTTTTATAAATCACAACCTTTGCGTACGCCACTTTCTAGCCCTGTTTTGTGCGTACGCAAGCTTTATAAATGAGGCCCCTGCTCTTTTACTACACATGGTAGACCTTCCTTTCACTTGAATAATTACCCACCAGATAAAAAAAGAGCCAGATTAAGCCATTGTAAGCCTTTCCCTCTGTTTAGCACTTAGGGATTAAACTCACTGCAAGTGCTGATAAGAGAGACCACATGAAAAAGTTACAGCAACAGGACAGCTCGTTTCCATCAGCCTAACACTTTGTTTAACCCACATCGGCTCTCAGATTTTAATTCGTTGATAACCCTCCTACCTTATCGTTGAGGTCTAACACATAGGTGCTATGCCTCCACTTGGTGAGGACGATGGGATCCTGCTGCTTCCTCTCCAGACTGCGACTCTTCGGAACCTCACCGGACTGAGGGGAGATATTGTACTGCAGACACAGAGAACAAAACTCAAGTTTGCTGTCCACGAAGGTATTCTAGCAGATCCTTCAGTATCCTTTCTCCCCTACCTCTCCTTTTACTGTCCACAGAACCATTTGACAGAGGAACTTCCCTCACACAGCAGGCATTGTTTTCTACAGCCACCTGTAAAGTCCACTGAATGAATGCGTGTCTGCACTAGACTCAGGTTCATTCACTCTGAGAATGGAGCGGTCTATTCTGATCTGCTCTAAAGCCTCCAGATTAGTGCAGAAGGAGCCACTAATAGTCCGTCACTGAGAGTTCTACACAAACTTGGCTCCTCTATAGCTCCTCAGACACTCATCCACTTACAATAGCAGGACCTGTCTTAAGGTTACAATTAAAGTGTGTAGCAGGGTAGTGGTGTTAGGTGATGTAATGAGAGAAGGTTTTCCTTTTTCACAATAAGCTTTAAATGGGACACTGCTGACGTAACAGGGAAGACAAAAGCTCACGCCCAGAAAGGTAATAATCAAAAGGTAATCTTACCTTAGGCAGTTCCCATTCTGACCTGGATCCATCAGCACTGTAGTAGTAGGGTCGACCTTGTTCATCCACATGCTTTATCCACTGTAAACACAAACACTGGTCAGCATCAAAGAAGAAAATAAAAGATGCATATTTGATGAGAGTGTCATTACTAGGGGTGACTGAGGAATAATGTGATAATGCTGAGATGGAGCTGAATCATTTAAACTCTTCAAAATGCAAACCCCCCCCCAAAAAAAAAAAAAAAAAAAAAAATAGATTCCACCTTCTCCTGTGTGTATTCAGACACGTAGAGGGTGTGTCCATGTTCATCCAGTTCCTCAGACCAGCCTCTAGGGGGCGATCCATACTGGCTGTCAGACTGGCTGGAGTGGGTGCTGTGGCAGTTCTCCTCAGAGGACAGCGGCTGTGGAGAAGGAGGCTGAATGAGATGGAGGCTTTATGACACAGCAACAAGTGAAGCATCAACAGAACATACACAACAAAAAACACAGATGACAACATTACAACAGCAAAATCTATATTTGCTCTGGTGCTCAGTACACATTTTGTGGTATTTTCTAATCTCCTGTGGGACACCAGGGAAATACACATTTGGTTTACCAGAACATTTACTACTTCATCATTACTGTTCAGAGACAACTGTTGCCCTTGTCACATATACTTGATAGTAGCTTAACCTACTCTTTAATATTAAGCTTTTATACACAGAAACAAATACTTTGCATGGATACAGAAACGGATGGAAAGGGGAGAACATGCTAGCCGAGTAGTTAGGGTGGATATTACAATGGTGTAAATGCACTTAAACAGTGAGTTCTGGTTTGATTTCCAAATAGTCCGGACCCATGCTGAATGTCATTTCCCTCTTCTCCTTCCTCACATTTCTCTCTCATTGTAACCATTAAATAAAGCTGAGAATGCAAAAAAAAAAAAACATGAGAAACCTGTTAATCTTAGATAGAAATAGACAACATTTTAAAAGACAAGCTGAAAATCGAGGAAAGTCATGGTATTAGCTGTTTGTCTGAGATTAAGACAAGAAGATCGATACCACTCTCGATGTGGGAAATACAAAGCTCCAGTTAGCTTTGCAGTTTTGCTATACAAAGTATGAAAAACAGCTAGCACTTGTCTGTTTTTTTTTACACATGAAACAAACATGGAACAGTGTAAAGTGTTGATTTTGTTAATAAAGTGACTTACTGGCACATTATTCTACCTTTTGACAGAGTTAAGCTAGCCGTTTGTCTCGTTTGACAGATTTTATGCTAATCCAAACTTGGTTGACCAGCTGCTAGTCATTGCTTTGTACTTAGCACACATGCATGAGAGTCAAATCAGTCTCTATATAAATTCAAAAAAAGTAAATAGAAGTATTTCAAATGACCAAATGCATAAAATCTTACTTCACAAGGTAGCTAGTAGCTGTACCACTAGTATTAGTGGCTATTAATAGCCACTACTATTGGTAGAAGTGGCTACCATTCCCTTAAACTGACTCTCCAGTTGTTGATTTACCAGCAAAAATCTTACATCCACATATACTTATCTTTTTAACATGAAAATAATCTCCTGCTACCTTTAAATGCCTCAGATGTAGGGGTCAACGTATATGGGTTTTTCATGGTTTGTACCCATACTGATTATTTGTAATCAAGGTGAGCAATAACCAATATTTGAAGCAATAATGAAAATATTGGCGTCAAAATTGAGAATAACCAACTCTGACATAAAATTTTGTTGAAATGCACTGAAGATTCCACCATCCCAGTTTCTGCTTATTTGGGCAGATCGATCGAAATATCGAAAATATCGATAACAGCGTTGGTATCGATACTGAATAATTCTAGTGTAATGATAGCGATACTTTAGTTTCAGTTTCTGTCCTGTATGTCTGAATGGCTGCGACTTCATCAAAGATTCGACCTGACTGATTGTCACAGCTCCTCCTGTCACAGAGCAGAGCAGACTGCATACACTACAGTTCAAAAGTTTGGAGTTACTTAGAAACGTCCTTAGTTTTGAAAGAAAAGCAGTTTCAATGAAGACAACATTAAATTAATCAGAAATAATGTCTAGACATAGTTAATGTGCTAAAGGACTACTGTAGCTGGAAACGGCAGATTTTTAATGGAATATCTCCATAGGGGTACAGAGGAACATTTCCAGCAACCATCACTCCTGTGTTCTAATGCTACATTGTGTTAGCTAATGGTGTTGAAAGGCTCATTGATGATTAGAAAACCCTTGTGCAATTATGTTAGCACATCAATAAAAGTGTGAGTTTTCATGGAAAACATGAAATTGTCTGAGGAACTCAACAGTAGTGTATATATATATATATAGAGGAAGCTTATCTGAGCCAAAAAATCTGATGTTTGTATTAGTTTATTTTATCTGGCATTTCAAATAATTTCAAACAGTAACAATGCTGTTAATTGCCCATGCGGATAAATACATGCACATTACTTAGATGTAAGTCTAAACTCTTGCTTCCTCTACAATGTGTGGTTTAATTACACCAACTCACCTGTGACTGTTCATAGAAATTTTAAAAACTACTCTGTGCTATTTTACGGGATGTTATTGGAGTAATGCAGCCATACTTGTTCAAACCAGTTCTGCAAAGGTGACACTGCAGTAAATAGAAGCACCACATGGAGGCAGTGTTGGACAGTTAGTGAGGAAACGGCACCCTGACAGGAAACCATGATTTCCTTATATCAAAGGCACTCCTGTTTCCTACCTTCAACAACCACAACAGCATTTTAAAAGTCCTTTGAGGTTCGCCACACCTTCACCACAACCAGTTTATTTAACATGAGCTACCAGAGAGTCCTTTTACAGACCATTTACATTCTCAACAAAAGACTTCTGTCAACACCTGATTCCTGTGTTTCAGGCATCTGATTGCAACTACTGCTTTCTTTGGCCAAACAGGAGTGGATATGGTGAGGGTGTTATTTTGTGTATGCTTCATTCTTAGTAAGAAGTCAGTGTGGAGCATATAATCAGGAGTCAGGAGCCCTCACATGACTTTCTATGATGTTTATGACAAGATTGCATACAGAAATGGTTGAATTTTACCATCCCTTCAGTCTCTGGTATGACACTAATCTGGACACTCACCTCACTCTCTGCTGTGCCGTGGCTGTCTGCTCGGATACTGCTGGTGCTGCTGCTGGTGTCTCGAGTGCGTGGTGGCTTCCAGGTCCGCTCCCCCGTGGCTCGGTTGTAGTAGAAATGCCTGCCGCTCAGGTCTTTGTGGGTCTCCCAGTCGCCCAGGATGTGGAGTGGGGAGCCTGATGGGACGGGCGGCAGGCTGGACTGGGAGATCTTCAGCTCCTGGAGGTTGGTGTAAACCGGCGAGTCGGACCGGCCCTGACCTGTAGGTGATGTAGTCTGGAGGGAGAAGAGGGGAAAGCGGGGGTCAAATCAGCAAATCTCAGGTATTATTCGTTCAAGATTTAAAGGCATTAGAGGAGATTTAATTTCCTACGACTTTGAACGTAGCATGCGCACATACAACCTCTCCCTCACCCCCCTCTAACCTCCCCCCTCTTAACATTTATGAAGAAACGCCCCCCTCCAGAAACTTGCGTAGGACTTGTGAAGTTGTCTTTTACGGCTAGGTCCCCCTGGATCTTTATCTGCCATTATGTAAAAAAAGATGAGCAAAACAAGTCGCCAGCTAACTACGAAGCTATACCAAAGCAACACATACAGAAAACACGTAAGTCCAAGGCGTACGTAATCTACGTAACTAGGCCTGAGCCGGAAGATTTTTGATTGACAGGAAAGAGAGCAAACCAAACGCCTCGGTCCGAGCGCGTTGATTGGCTGATGTTTTTCAGGTCCTGCCATGTCCACAGTTATTTTTTTATTTTTTTTATTCTTTTAGAGACCATACATACAAGTCCACTAAAGGTCAGTATATTCATTTTATGTGAATCAGACAAATTAAACAAAAAAAACATCCTCCATAATGCCTTTAATGTAAGATCTGCATGGTCTATGTTTTCCTGTTTTCAAGCTGACATTCTCCGACTTCTGCAGGAATTTTTTGTGTTCTGACTTACTTCTGAAAATTCTGTGATTTTCCAGGAATTCCATAACCAGAAGGAACCACGAAAACACTCGAGTGTCTCCTGAGATTTGTTGGAATGTTCAGTAAAGCACAAAAACCAGCAGCTATCACATCCTGAACTCAACTGTGTAATGTGATCAGTTGAGATGTTTGTCGCATCAAAATTTGAATCAAAAACAAACATAACTGTATTTAGCTGCAAAGACATAAAACTGTAGCACAACAAATCAACTCCTCTACATCAGAGAATGAGAGGGAGGTGAGTGAGCGAGTGTCTCTGACAGTCTGCATGGCAGGATGCAGCTGCTGATCAAATCAGGTGCCACATGTGGTGTGCAGATACTTTAAATCCATATCAGTCTCAGTCTAACTGGGTGCTCAAACCACAAGGACTCAATAAAGTTACATAATCATTTATCTGGCAGCTCAGAGGACAGAGAGAAACGCTAAGCTAATAAAGTGCCACTGGTATTTTAATGTAAGCCATACAAGAACAGACAAAAGATGAAGATTAAAGTGTTCTTCAATGCTTTGACTTCTCAAAGGAGGGTGGAATAGCAAATATCTGGATTTCTGAGGATGTTTGGGACTACAAGTAGTTGAGGTATATACGTTTAAAGGTGACTTATTCTAATATTCTAATATTCAACATGGAGCATTAAAATTTATCCCAGCCTCTATTATTAATTCCACCGCATCTATATGTTTGGTATATTGACATCCTTTCTAAACTAACAGATAAGTGAACAATGCTTGTTAAACAAGGCATTCCTATGTTATACAGCACTAAAACAGAAAAATAGATTCAGGTACTTGCCTGCTGCAAGGATTATACCAGTCTCTTTTCTTTAAACAGAACAAGCATCCTCTTAGCAACCATGGCGCCACAAATATTGCTCAAAGTTGCGCAACAAAGGATTAGTTAAAATAAAAACGATGGGGAAGCAAGCAAAGATATGCATGCTGCACAGCAAAGGCCAGAGGAAGCAGAAGCAGAGATAAGATACAACCTGACTTCTGTGCAAAACGCTGGTGTGAAGTGTTGATAAGGGAAAAAAAGACTTTAATCAAACTGCTAGCGAAGACGATTAATAAACACCATGTTTTGCATCGAGAGCATTACTCCATTTTATAAATTCAGAGGGGTGATTTGTAAATATCCATCCATCAGTAGCAACAGCTTAAACCCAGGAAACTATGGGCAGGTCACCACATCACAGGGCTAAAACAAGGACACATTCACACTAATTGCCTCCCATGCATATCTTTGGAATAGGAAAGGAAACTGGAGCACCAGCACAAAACCCACAGAAAGAACATGCAAACTCCACACAGAAAAGGTGCAGCCTTCAAACCCAGGTCTTTTTGTTGTGAGGCAACAGTAGTGACCACTGCTCACCATGCCACCCGATTTGTGAATATACTTGACAGATATTCGAGATTCGATTTCTTTTCTAAGCAACCACTAACCACAGCCAATTCAAGAAAATAAACACTACATGGCCCCACAGTGTCAGTGCAAACAATCATCAAACACAGCTTTTAGGTGGTCTTTTAAAACTTGGCAACAACCGAAGGTCACTCCACAAAAGGCAGAAAGCCATGTTTCCATGGCTACAGCTCAGGGCATTTAACGCTCTGCATTCTCTGAAAATATTTTGGGGTTTTGGAGCTGAGTCCTACAGACCAATGCCAGCCTCGTGTCTCTCCAGAGAAGATCCAGCACCACACATACAGAAAAGAATTAGATATCAGAGGCTGTGCCAGCACTGCATCTCTCCTCTGTTTGTTACAGGTGAGGAATGTGAGGGGAGACACACTTCAGTTAGCAGGATTTGAACCGCTTTCAGGACACAGATGGGACTTCCTGCCGGTCTTGGAATAACAGGAATATTTTTCACATAAATTATTATTTAATATCCTGCACACATGCTGCAGCAAAGCAAAGGTTTCAGCGGCGTCCTGCTGTTTTCAGTTAGGTTTGCCCACTGATTCTCTGTTTCAGTCCAACACACAAGCAAGTGGTTCAAGCAACGAGACAAACCACAGAGATGATGGTTTGGCTGAACTCAGACTCATTCCTCACAAGCAGAAAAGGGTCAGAATGCTGCAGCTTTAATTGGGTTTTATGGAATAATGTGCTAATGATCAAGTCTAAATGCAAATGATTGAGTGCAGCTAAAAAGCAAGGCTGGAGTCAAAACTATTTAGATTCCACTCAGCCCAAACAAACCCAATTGTGTCCGGTGGAGAAGTAATTAACATGCTTTAACGTCCATTCTGACAGAAGATAAGTCAAAACATTTTTCAGCGGTTTCTACTTTCAGAGAGTAATTCAACAATCACTGCGGACAGAGAGGAGTGTGCACACAGTTTATTGCTGTGAAAAGCAATCCGGGTCCACTGACATGCATACCACACGTCACAATCGTTTATTGTCAGATTATTCATGCTGTCTTCAACTGCAATTTTAAAGGCTATTTTGTGTTTCACCAACATAAAAATACTGCATGATTTAAATAGAATGATCAAAATGTCAGTAGTAGTGGCTGACATATGCTGTACTGTCATTAGATCAAGCTCCAAAATCACCACATTCAACACAACCAAGTGCAGTTCACATGAGTTATAATCTGAGACTTGACAAAGCTCTGTCTCTGTTTCCACAGGCTGAGTAGGACTCTCTATAGCAGAAAAAGTAATCAGAAGGTGTAAAATAGACAGCTTATTAAGAGAACCCAACCAATAAGAATTCAGAAATGTCTGATTAGGTTAAAGACCACTCCAGTGAAAATCATTGCCACCTTGTTCAGCAGAGCAGAGTTGTGGATGAGCTGGTGTGCTCGAGCTGTGGAGCAGATGAGAGGTGGTGGAAAAAGGGGATCTGCACATTCTAAAGGATACAGTGGTGTAGAGTAGGGCCAAACGATTTGAAGACAATACATATCTGCCATTTTTCTGACAGATAATGCACACAGTGTGCAGCCTGAACCATACACTGATCACTGAGCACCATGAACAAACCTGAAAGCTTGCTGCTTGAATTTAATATGCAGTGAAGACTTACATCTAAATCACGTGAAGCAGGAAGAGAGGATTTTCATGGAAAAAACATCGGAATATGCAACACTGGAACACAGAGACCGTTCTTGAATAAAAATGTTATTCATCTCATTTATGACAAAAACCTGCTCATATTTTCTACTCATTCACACTTGCACTTCGTTATATAGCATGCTAATTACTGCTGTTATGCACTTATGTTACAGAATGAAATTAAATGAACCTGTGTTATAACCTTTACCAACTCCATGAGCATAAACGAAGCCAAACTACTACAACAAAACTAAACCCGACCGAAAACGATGACATCAGTATATCAGTTAGAGAGTCACATTTTTATTAAAAGAAAAAAAGAGATGACTAACAGCTCCATTAAAACTAAACACCAGTTCTGAATAGAAGTGATGTCAAGAGACAATATTAGCTCTCTAGTATTCAAATAGGCTGTTGTGTATCAGAGAGAATTGTGCACCATATGCTGAGACACAAGTCTAACATTGCTGGAATAGCAGTAGACAGCAGAGGCACTCTTAAATGGCTCACTGAAGTCAGCATGAAGTGTTTCCTTGGCACACTGCAGTCAGAGTATCTGCTAATTTCAGACTGGCAAACCTTTGTTAGGACATTATTAATGGTACCTGGAATCTAATTTAACAGTGTAAAGAGAACAAAGCTGGTGGTGGCTGCCAGTGCTGATGGAAAGTTCTCCAGGAAGAAATGGGCAGTCTGAGCAACAGGACAGAGAAATTAATTGTTACACAAGACATGAAATCCATTTGTGCTGGCAGAGCAGACACCCTGTTCTATATTAATCTAGTGGACACAGTGCAAAGAAACCTGACACAACCAAACTATCACTGCTTTAGACTAGCAGAGTGCACATATTTCCAAGTCCATCATGTCTCATTTCTGTCACCTTGTATCCAGGGCTGCACACAAACACGTCGTCGTCATCCTCCCCGGCTCTCCTGTAGCCTCTGAACACACTGAATGCACGACGCATGGCAATGCACGGCGGCCATCAACTGTGACAGCACAGGCACTGTGGTTTACCCCCCAACACTTCTTTCTTTCTGTTGTTCTCGCTTTGTAATGTTCCAGTTGAAGGTAAGAGGAAATCTGAGACCTGACTGTGACAGAGGCAAAGGGGAACATGATCTCTCCACCTCACAAACGCGCACAGACACACACAGCAAAGTACACAAACTCATCTGACACAACAGGAAATGTACTGAAAAAGTCTGAGCTTCCCCTATTGCACTGTATTTCTCTTTGTTTAAGTCAAACTGGGTGCTGACAGACATACACACACACAGAACTGGGAGTTGGGACTGTTTCACCAAAGGCCAGCGTCTATATTTAACCTGACCAGAGCAGACGGGCTCAGTGTGTCGAGGAAAGACAAAACCACTGATCTCTACTACTGCGCAACTCTGGTCTGCACTCATCTTTCACCTGAACAAATGAGTGCTATGTGGCCATTCTGGCAGCAATGTAGTGAAAAAAATGTCGAAGGGCAATACAAAAGACTATGACAGAAAAGAGGAAGCAAAAGAAAGCAAGAGTGAGAAACAAAGAGGTGTAGTGAGAAGTCTGAAAAAAATCTGTGTAAGGCGACATCCATACAAATACTGTATACAACAGCATGTGGTAGCAAGTTTCAGAAACATTCTCTGTGCATACTAGCACACCTGAAAACATAGACTGGGCATGCATGTGCTGGTCTAATTAGGATTCAAATGCATAATTAAATGCATTAGGGTTGCTAGAATACATAACACGGTCAGCAACGGCATGTTCTCCATGCCGAACTACAGGGAGTCAAGGTTTAGATCATGTGATGGATAAATGACGACACACACTTTATGATGACATTTATGATGTGGGGGTGGAGGGGTTGTTGTTGTTGTTGGCGGCGGTGACGGCGGCTTGTGGTGGAGAAGGCCCGAATATTCGGATCCGTTCGTCTGGTCTCCCGGGTCTAAATTTTGCCTTCGTTTTGTCTTCAGTTAAACTGCAGAATTCCCAAACAGTGGAGGTCTTCATCATCTTGTCTTGTGTTTATGCAACGAAGTGAAGCGTGACGTCAGAGTTGGCAGCCACCCGGCCATTCGGGTGGTGGTAAGAAACACAAATGGAGGAGCCGAGATGAGCTGAACACGACGGGATGAGCCGAATATTCGGATACCAAAATTAATATCCGGATACCGCAGTAGCGAACAAATATTCGGATATTCGGGTCCAGCCTTAGTAAAGATACTTGTGTGGATGCAGTCAAATATCTTTCACCTGCAGAAAAGTAGTGTTGAGGCTGAGACAGGTGAGAAGTGTCAATCACATAATGAAAAGATGGCTATTCCCCAAACATTCTTCAATCAGGTAGCAATGCAGTGAAGACCTTAAAAATTAAAGCACTGGGATGTCATCTTTGAAACATGCTTCACACACAGTCTGTCTAATTTTTTGTTGTATTGTTTCCTATTGTTTTTATGCCTGCAGCAAGGGACTTTAATCTTCAACTTCAGTAAAAGTCCATGAGTATTACACATTTCATAACCATAAAAACACATCTCCTCTCATACAGACTGCAGAAAGTAAATGCCAGTTGCAGCGTTTCAGGGTTTTAACAATCCGGTCATGATATCACCACATTGTTAGTGTGTTTTCATGTTGACACCAATCCGACAATCAAATGCTGTGTTCTGAAAAGTCATCAGGGTTGCAGAAAATGCACAGAGAATAAAAAGGCACAAATAAGGTTCCAAAGACATGAAAAAATGCAAAGTGAACTACAATTATCCTTAAATGCCATCATATTTCAGAACTGCAGCCTACCTGGAGTGTCCAGAAGAACAAGCTGCTCAGAGACATGGGCAAGTTAAAGAAGGATGAAACACAACCACCACTGAGTAAGACTGAGTTTTAAACATCAAGAATTTCTGAAGACAGCTTTCCAAAAGTTTTATGGACGGATGATACAAGGGTGGCTCTAGATGAAGTCGACTTTTGCCTGTGGTTGGATCCCTGAAGGACATTAGGGTTATAACTTTTTAAACTTTTTTTTCCAAAATCAAAGTCCTGCATCATGATTGGATTAACTTTTTGGTATAACTGAAGAAACCAAACTCCATTTTCAACACTCTTTTAAAAAAGTCCCCCCGAAACAAAAAAGTATTAAATACACATTACAGCCAATGACATGAAATGCGAAACCGTGCTAAGTTATCACAAGGGCCATTACAAGTCAATATGACTGATAATGGATCAATGATAAGTTGTACTGCCATCATAATATACTGGAGTATCAGTTTCTATTCTTGCTTTCACTTTATAAGCCATGTAAATTTGGGGAAATCTCTCTCGTTTAGCAGTGATACACACGTGGACAAAATTGTTGGTACCCCTCAGTTAAAGAAGGAAAAACCCACAATTCTCACTGAAATCACTTGAAACTCACAAAAGTAACAATAAATAAAAATTTATTGAAAATTAAATAATCAAAATCAGCCATCACTTTTGAATTGTTGATTAACATAATTATTTAAAAAAAACAAACTAATGAAATAGGGCTGGACAAAAATGATGGTACCCATAACTTAATATTTTGTTGCACAACCTTTTGAGGGAATCACTGCAATTAAACGATTTCTGTATTTGTCAATGAGCGTTCTGCAGCTGTCAACAGGTATTTTGGCCCACTCCTCATGAGCAAACAGCTCCAGTTGTCTCAGGTTTGATGGGTGTCTTCTCCAAATGGCATGTTTCAGCTCCTTCCACATATGTTCAATGGGATTCAGATCTGGGCTCATAGAAGGCCACTTTAGAATAGTCCAACGCTTTTCTCTCAGCCATTCTTGGGTGTTTTTGGCTGTGTGTTTTGGATCGTTGTCCTGTTGGAAGACCCATGACCTGCGACTGAGACCAAGCTTTCTGACACTAGGCAGCACATTTCTCTCCAGAATGCCTTGATAGTCTTCAGATTTCATCGTACCTTGCACACTTTCAAGACACCCTGTGCCAGATGCAGCAAAGCAGCCCCAAAACATTACTGAGCCTCCTCCATGTTTCACCGTAGGGACAGTGTTCTTTTCTTTGTATGCTTGGTTTTTGAGTCTATGAACATAGAGTTGATGTGCCTTACCAAAAAGCTCCAGTTTGGTCTCATCTGTCCAAAGGACATTCTCCCAGAAGCTTTGTGGCTTGTCAACATGCATTTTTGCAAATTCCAGTCTCGCTTTTTTATGAGTTTTTTTCAGCAGTGGTGTCCTCCTTGGTCGTCTCCCATGAAGTCCACTTTGGCTCAAACAACGACGAATGGTGCGATCTGACACTGATGTACCTTGGCCTTGGAGTTCACCTTTAATTTCTTTGGAGGTTGCTCTGGGCTCTTTGGATACAATTCCAACGATCCGTCTCTTCAATTTGTCATCAATTTTCCTCTTGCGGCCACGTCCAGGGAGGTTGGCTACTGTCCCGTGGGTCTTGAACTTCTGAATAATATGAGCCACTGTTGTCACAGGAACTTCAAGCTGTTTAGAGATGGTCTTATAGCCGTTACCTTTAAGATGTTTGTCTATCATTTTTTTTCGGATGTCCTGGGACAATTCTCTCCTTCGCTTTCTGTTGTCCATGTTCAGTGTGGTACACACCTTTTCACCAAACAGCAGGGTGACTACTTGTCTCCCTTTAAATAGGCAGACTGACTGATTATGAGTTTGGAAACACCTGTGATGTCAATTAAATGACACACCTGAGTTAATCATGTCACTCTGGTCAAATAGTTTTCAATCTTTTATAGAGGTACCATCATTTTTGTCCAGGCCTGTTTCATTAGTTTGTTTTTTTAAATAATTATGTTAATCAACAATTCAAAAGTAATGGCTGTTTTTGATTATTTAATTTTCAATAAATTTTTATTTATTGTTACTTTTGTGAGTTTCAAGTGATTTCAGTGAGAATTGTGGGTTTTTCCTTCTTTAACTGAGGGGTACCAACAATTTTGTCCACGTGTGTATATTGTAGCCTACAGCTTTCCCAGAATCCTGGAGTCTCAGTTTCACTGTATAAGCCATGTAGAGTCTACATGGCTTATACAGTGAAAAGTTATAACCCTAATGGACACTTAGTGTCAGTGTCATAACTGGACTTTTTCAGGAAGAAGATGAACAGAAAATCTGAATCCAATCTTACTGTCAGTTTCTGGATGACACTTTCCTGGAGGCTGTGGTTGCTGCTTAAGCTAAAGTTGATTGTTAACGGATCAAGAAATTGGCCGACTGTGGGGAAAACTCATGATAACTATTCAAATGGAGGTCGCTACTTGTCACTGAATATTTCTGGAAAGCCATAAATGTTATTTGTCACTTAAATAGTTCACTGAAAAATACAAATCTCACTTTGTCTTTGTTAGACTTTCAAGTTTAAAGTGTAGTAACATTTTGTGAGTGACTGAGATCACTGTATTTCTAAAACAATTACCGTACATAAATCCTGTTGAATACGATTTAAATACTAATTGTGAACACAGTGTACAAGTAAATATGATAAAATAACATTTAATGATGAACCTGCAGACAATTATTATAGTGCCTGTTTTAATATTCATTAGCTCCTTGTTTTTTTTCCCCTTTTTTCAGCGCTCAGCCACTGTTTTAGTTCTGAACCAGAGACTGACCCTCAGGAGCTGCTCGGGACCAAAACACAATAACAGCAGAGTCAATATTGGATGTATTTATCATCAGCTTGCCACACATGACTCCAGATGAATGCTAATATTGCTCTGTACTAATGGATAAAAAAGTGTGTGTTTACTGACTCTGTAAGATGCTAAAATGTCAATGTTGTGTGTACAGTGCTGTCCTGAAGAACATTACAAATATTACATAGTATTTAGAGTGTGATTACAAATATTACAAAATATAAAACAATGCTTCAGTCAGTTAAAACATTTATCATTTTTCAAATGTTCTTCATTTATGGGTACTCCTATTACTAATATACATGTATTTCTGTAGGCCAGAAAAACTATAAACTATACCAGGCAGCGGTAATGGAGAACTCTGGTCAGTTATTAAATGTTCACTTCTGTGGTCACAGAACGAGAGTTCTTCTCACGATTCACTGCAAGTAGTCACAATGACTGCCTGACCAGAACTCTCAGCTCACTGTTCATGCTGTACTCTCACGGGCAGCAGAGTCCTGGTTGAAGCGAATGAGATGTGGCAGAGAGCTGGGAGTCCTGGGATCAAGACCCGGGGTCTCTGACAGGTAATTAAAATGGAAAGGACCTGAGGGGGCGGAAGCAGATCGCTCATACAGCTCGGGCGAGGGAGGTGTTAATGAGGGATGGAGGGAGTGAGAGATAGAGGGTTGGAATGAGGAGAGAGGGAGAGATGTGCTGCTGAATACAGAGTGGCCTTCACAGCAGCACAGCAGCAGCCTGTCTGCACCGCCGTGATAAATGAGTTTCAGACTACAGGCCAGTACAGTATAGGATCCCCACAAACTGCATTAGAATGCATTATGCAGGCTGGAGAGTGTGTAGGCACACTCAGCATGGAAATGTGTCATTAATTCAACTCAGACGTCTAATGGAGAATGTGAAGGCAGACAAGAAGAGACGCACATAGCAAAAACAAAGGAACTGATGAGAACTGGCTTGCTAATGGAGCCCAATGAGATTATGCTGTGTTACAGCTCACTGTAGCCCCTGTATTTATCACCATGCTAGGAAAAGCTTTCCATGATTATCCTCTCCTGTACCTCCCCTCACTCCCTCTAGCCTCCTCTCCTACTGTGCTTGTACAATCACTACAAAATGACTGTGCCTGGCAGTGCGCTGTAAATTAAACCATAAATAATTCTGTGTGTAAAGAAGTGCAGGTCAGGGTGAGGGCAGTGAGGATGCAGGGCTGCAGTTACACGTAGAGTCCACTAGGTGTCTGTCTTGGGTTGGAAGGGCAGGCAGGGAGCAGGGGCGCTGGTGAGTGGGTGGGAGTCTCCATCAAATGTATCTGGCCATGAGGAGAGTAGCGTGGGGGGGAGGGGTTTCTCAGTGCACATGGCAACCCACTCTGCAGCATCTCCACACTGCACTGAGACACATCAGGGGAATCAGTACAGCAGAGCCTTGCTCCAGTTCAAAACACCGCTTTACTATGTGTTAAATCTCTATTGCTGAGCTGCAGCTGATTCACAAAGTGCACCAGATTCGGAAACTGGAGTTGATTCAGAATCTATAGCGGACACAGAGAGCTGCAGCTGCCCAGATCCTCACGGAGACAAAGAAACTAGAACACACTCCATCAGTTCTCCAGACTTTTACACTTGCTTCCAGTGTAACAGAACAGCAAATCTGACTACCTGCTCTGTGCATAAATTACTGAACGGCTTAGTCCAAAAATACACCTGCTTATACAAAATGAACCTGCCATAATCTTAAGGGGTCAGTACACATTTACACTTCAGAGGGGCAAAAATGAAGGTGAAAAACCTGTCGTCATAGTCTGCTCCTGCCTGCATCACACTGCCTCTCACATCTCTCTCCAAGAACTCTGCCTTTTTTCTGTCTTTATAGTCTGCATGTGGAGCATTGTACAAAAAAAGTTGAACGGAAACGCCAATAACAGCGCATGCTTTTGTACATTCTCCTGTTTTAGACACTCATGTTGTTGCACTTGTGCAAGTAGCTGTGTGAAGATGAAAGTAGACAGCTTGAAAGGAATCCTCAAACCTGGACAGCTAGGTAGAGATTTTGCAAGAGGGCATGATTGCTAGATTTTCTTTATCTTGGGTTCACCTCCCATTTCTGATTCTTACGTCAGAGTTTCTGTTAAACAGTCTGACAGCACTTGATTTTAAGCATACTGCTGCTATTTGGTCTTCAAGAACAAAAACTGGTGCTTCTTCAGCTAGCAGAGCCTGACCAGGAAGATATATCACCCAAAATGAGTTTACTGCAGCAGTGGGATAGCTCACTGAGGTGTTGATTCAAATGTATGGAAGCTGTGTGAGTTGTGCTGCATTTTACTGACAGGTATGTCGAATATTTACATTTAAATATATTGATGAGGGTAGATTTTTGTTCATAATAATTCTGTTTGTATAGCACTTTGCTGCTTTATACACGTAGTAGCATTAGTCAGACCTCAATACTTTCACAGATCTAATCTAAAGGTGACTATTTTAAAACTGAAGGCTGCACACACAAAGGAATAAAACACAAGCTGTAACGTGTGACTGCCTTGACACAGCAGTAATGTTAAAATAATTATTCTGTTTTGTTTAAAAGGTCTTCCTCTGATCTGTCACAGATGGCGAGCGTGTCAGTGTCACACCTCAAAGCGACGTGCATTTCCCCTATAACTGCCTTACATAATGCGATTGTGTAATTGAATTAGATGAAAGCAGGTTAAAGGAAGTGCATTGAGGCGGGGTGGAGGGGAGAGGCAGCATGGTGACGGACAGAGCTGCATCCGTGACCATGACGACTTACAGCCAATCAAGCAGTCACGCTGAGGAACGTGTGAAGCTGGGCCGCGAGGGTTAGAGGGGGAGGGTGGGTGGAGGGTGCACCACCTCAGAGCTGATGCATCAATCCAATCCCCCTGTTCTTTTGTTCTCTCATCTTTCTGCGCTGACCTCTTCCCCCGCCGCCTTCATCTCTCGCTTCTGTTTCCCCTCTCTTGTCCACTTTTCCCTCCACACACACACAGCTTACACTCTTTGCCTCTCGCTGCATCCTCTGATAATCATGCACTCAACCTCTTTGGCTATTCTTTACTCTTTTTTCCCTGCCAACGCCCCACTGCTCCCTCCCACAGTCACCTCCTTTCCCTCTGCTCCAGGAGCTAGGATGCTGCTGCTGATGGTTGCGTCCATATGATCAGATTAACCTACATTTCCGCATCGCTGGCCATCAGTCAGACCACATTCGCCCACTCCCTCATCATCACATTTGTGACATTTCACAAGCCAAAACCCCCGTCTCACTTCACAAGCACACACTGACATGCAGCAGGAATGTATCAACATGAACATGAGAAAAAATGCGTACAAGCACATACACTCACACGCTGCTCCTCATTTTCCTTAGCAACCAGTTCCAACCTTGCACTGCAGTTCAGAAAGGCATTCTGTTCGAAAAGACCTGAAATTCAGCTTAGGAGAGAAGCTGCAATAGTGAAGGCAGGAAAAAAAAATGTTAATAGAATCCTATTAGAATATTGACTTCACTGAGAAATGCAACTCTCACACAAGTCAGCAAAACATGACCAGGGTTTGTGAGTGTAAGGGAGGAAAAAATTAAGAAACCCTGAGATGAAAGTGAGTCAGCATCTTTTCAGTCGTGGGGACGATGACAGCTACTTTCATTTCACGGATCAGAGGATTCAGTGTGGCTCACAACCTGACAGAGATGCGAGCAATTAACCTTTTGGACCTGAGCTGATAGAGCTCAGCTAAAATGTCAGTTTGTGTCTGTGGAAAGACATCCCAGTTCTGATAAAGCACTAGAAGCTTGTTGGAGAAAAACTGGTCTAACAGACACTGTTGCTGCCTGTATACTGCAGACAAAGGAGCTTCAAGGCTGCAAAAATGGTTTAATCGTGTGGAAAACAAGCTGCCATTGACAGATGATTTAGAGCTTTTGTGTCAAAATGATCTGTTTTACATCATTTAAGATGATTTTACAAACTCTGTGAATTGTTCAAACAAGATTTCTGCAAAGCGCCTGCCTTCTGTGAGAGTAACAGAGGGGGTTTACTGTGCCATGCACTTCCTCTCCAATCAGATTTCCTCTTGAAATGTTAATGAGCAGCAGGGAGAGGGTGGATTTTGAGGACGGGTGAAGCCTGCAGCCATGTTCAGTCTCATGTGCATATGGAGAGACGCTGTCGTTGGCCCAGAACCAGTCTGCAGCACTGCACTGCACATTCTACAGCATGAGAGCACCTGTAAATAAGCGTAACTAGAACACGGAATCAAACAATTCATATCTGGGACAAGATGTCTATGGTTATTTTATAGGCACCTAATATTTTACAGAGTTTTCCTTGTATTTGAGACTAAACACTAGTCATAATGTAAAAGCAAACACAGAGGAGTCAGAATCAGCCTGACATCTCCTTTTTGTAATCCCAATCCTTTCTTTAAAGCATATGGAGACATTCCTGCTCTGTTTAAGAATGTGTGTGTGTGTGTCTGGGTATGTATTTGAAATATCACCAGGTCAGTGCATACAGCTGCATGATTGTTTTTGTGAGTGTGAGTGAGAGTGAGTGAGTGAGTGAGTGAGTGAGTGAGTGAGTGAGTGAGTGAGTGAGTGAGTGAGTGAGTGAGTGAGTGAGTGAGTGAGTGAGAGAGAATTGTAAACCATGGTTTTGCATCTGTTGCTTTCTGTTAGCGTGTATGATATGATTTGTGTAACAAGCAGCTTCTCTCTCTCTCTGCCCCTTGGTGTGTGTTTCTTTGTTATGTTTTTTTACTCAGAACGGTCATCAGATCTGTTCACCGTGGGTGCATCAAGATTTTTATGGCCCAGTGACACCAAAAAAATAAATAAAATCAATCTGTGCTTTTTTGGGGGGTTTTTGGTTCTAAATACTTTTTGCAGTTACAATAGAGTTATTCAGTGAACTGCAGTGGGTGACAGCTACCTACCATAGGCTGTGTACAAAAGATGGATACAGCAATCATCACATCACCTAGTCGTTTGTGAACAACTACTTTGAGGCCTCAAATCTGGCATTTGGACATTTTTTAAAATTAAACATGACAACAAAGTATTTCATGGTCTATTTCTTTTACAGGGGACAACAAATTACTAAACAACAATCACGCTACACTGACAAAGTCATGAAACTAGTGGTTGAGCACATAAAGTCATTAACTCATAAGAAAGAAAAAGGTCTCCAAGCTCATGAGATTTCTGACAGAAATTGTTAATTTAGCTTGTTTGCTAAAGTTTGTTCAAATAATGAATCTGTACCACCAACAGGCCACTTCTCTGACAGCAGCGGTTAAATAGAAGAGGATGGTGAGGCACAGATTATAAACTACAACAGGTTTCTTCATTCTGGACTCATTGACTCACCACTCTGTTAAAGGTCAATACTGCCAAGATAGCTTGTTATTGGTCAACAGGACAAACTCACAGGTCAAACTACTCCAGTTGCACTTTAAGCTAAAAACTCATGCACACTTACTTCACTCCTGCGAACAGCTTTGACTGGAATAATTAAATTCACCACAAAGTTCACCATTTTGAATGCTGGTGTGACCTGGCCTTTACTCTGAGAAATACTGAGAGAAAAGGACTATGGGAAACATGGTGAAACAAAGAGAATGCATGTGCACATGTGCATGCTGTGCAGAACCCTACGTTTCTCCTATCTTTGAGGGGTCAAAGGTCACAGATCTGCAAAGCAGGAGTGACTCCCAGACCCCCAGCAGTCTGTCCAGTCTGGGTGCTGCTCTCCCACTCTTCCTCTGCCTCTTGACCTCCTCTTTCTTTTCATTTCATGCCAAACCTGGACTCAGACACAGTACTTTCACTATAAGCTGAGAGCCAGCGTCTGTGCTCTCCGATCAAAGTGTGAGACACACAGCCAGGCTTGTGGGTCGAGATGACAGAGCTGCGCTGCAATCTGTTACCCACACAACCATCCAATAAAAAGCAAGAACAGGATGTGATGGATTCTGCGTACACTCCTGAGAGAGAAGACAGAACGGGAAGGGGTCTGATAAATGAATTCTGGCTGCAGAAGTCAAACGACCTGCCAGCACCCTGACAGCATCAATTTGTTCTGTTTAGTTGCAGAGAGGTTTTCGGGAAAAAATATCGATGACGCGCCGAAGGAAAATTCAATTTCTTTAATGGAACCAGCATTGCTAAATCTTACTCTTATTACTCATTTTGAGTGGTGTTTTCGACACAAAGACTGTGTGTTCAAACTCACTGCTCTTGGGTTTTCTCCCACTGCAGGGCCAGAACAAACAGAGGGGCTGTTCTGACAACACTAAACATTACACATTACATTCTGACACCTTTGACTGTGAAAACTTGGTTAATTAATGCCAACACAGACGCTGCACCTGTTTCACGTCAGTTTTTAATTTCTGCACTAACATCTCTAGGACATGAAAAGACCAGCACCCAGGCTACACATGAAACAGAGACATTTACAGCTGGTGTCTGATCCATTCACCCATGGCTCTGGCTATTAACAGAGCAGAGCAGCAGGCAGGGCCGCTGTATTTTAAGAACTATTTTGCTTCCAGAATTTTTATTTTCTCTCCATTTCTTGGTGGCAGGGAACACGGGGCTGAAGCAGAAGCTTAGCAGCATTCCTGTGTGGCTGACAGCTGACAACTAAGCCCCCAGTTAATAACTAATCCTGCACTAATGCCTTCAGCGTGATTGGTTCAAGCTAATTACACCAGCTCCCTTCCCTGGGCGCTGAATGGCTGAGCGGGCAGGGCGGGGCCGAGATAAACACTGTGTAGACCTAAACTGGAGGTTTTGGTCAGAGAACTGAAAGGTAAATAAGTATTTTGAGAATCAATTAAGTTATTTTTTAAACAGATATTCCAGATATTTGATGGTTTGAGCTTCTTAAACGTGACCCTTTGTTTTACAAACATTAATTCACATTATTTGCTGCAGCCATATGATACGTTATAAAACATTTGAATATGGGAAAAAGTTAATCTACAATGATCCGAAAAAATTAAGATTCACAGCATATTATTGCAGCAAGTCATCACTTGTACAAAGTGTTGATACTCGGACCCCATTTGCCATGTGAGACCATTAGAATGGCCACTTTGCTGCAGCAGAAGGAATCCCCATCAGGGACAAGGTGCCAGCTGTCCAAATAGCCCTGCATCAGGTGAACCAGATTTATCCTTCAATTAAGACAATGAAACAACTTTGTTGGGCATTACAGATAGCAACAGCAGAGACAACAGGAAGCGATGGACTGATGGGCGCAGTCAAGGAGTCATGGTGTTCTAACTCCTAACCCACATGGATTTCCTATACTTTGGGAAGAAAACAGCCCTAGTTAGTTTCAGATTAGATCTGTGAAGACCTCCACTCTACTGCTATGCAGAAGGGAGCAGCACAGAGTCAGTGTTGCACCACTAACTTAAATGCAGCCATCAAAAACAGACATTTACACTTGATGGTTGGACGTGGACTGGACACAATCAGAAAACCTCCAACCACACGGAGGAGAGCGTTACTGGAGAAGCCTACACGGATCAACCCAGATGCAGTATTCTGCTGGTTGCTAATTTGGTGTGAAAGGCCTATTAGCTACCCATATCAGTTCTCAAAAGCAACACTGGAATAGCACCAGAGGAGACAAGTCTCCAGCTACACACAACACCAGTCCCAGTCTCGTCAACTGACACTTCAAATCCATTTACGTCTTCAGCCAAAGACAGGACTATTTTTTAGTTTAACATTACTTCACACTGGATACAATACATGTTATTGTACCTAAGTGAATGTATTACCAGGCAGCACAAACGACATCATACAAGCACATAATCACTCTGTGACAGCTCATTATGCTTTGGAACCAGATCATACAAAAAAATTTAAAAAGCCTCTAGCAGCTTTCTCACTCTCTCTGCCTTTAGCACTGGTCTGGGAGGCAGCTGGCTGTGGGTTATAGAAGGTTATTAATATTCCCTAAAATCTTCCTGCTAATCTGCTGTGTTTATATAGAAACAGAGAGATTCAGTGGGTTTCTGAGGGCTGAAGGAGGGGCAGAGTGACTCACTACTGTAACACAGATAGAACAATTATGAGTCCAAAATATTTAAAATTAGGAAAAGTACAGCACATGAAAACATTAAAACCATCTTTAAACATACTTACAATGTTTATATGAATACACTAAATGAGCATGAAGTAAATAGACAGACAAATAAAATACCTAATGTGAATGTTTAACATCTCAATGCCAAACCATGGGGCACTAATCTGCTGCCAGAACAGCTCTCACTCTTCTGGTTTTAGGATTTTCACCACATGTTGGATTCTGGCTGCAGGGATTTGCTCCCATTTACCCTCAAGACATTTATTGAGGTTTGTCATTGATGATGATAAGGGCAGAGTTCCAATAATTTTCTGATTTAATGATTTACTCCGATAACACTGTCAGACTCACAGAAATTGTTTAAACTGAGTTTAAAACAGTTTGTCTTTCATGTAACAATCAGGTGCCTGCATTGTCCACACTGCAATTTGTCTGCTGATAGTGCAAGGTGTGGGATAAGGCTAACGTCTGTGTAAGACTTTTCTTCCATATCAGCTTGGAGCATAATTTTCATCATGGGCTGGTTTGTACAAGGGAAACATGGATTAACCCTATCTACTTCTACCTATGGAGTTTTAATAAATAAAACTATTTATTGGGTCTGTCTGTGTAGGTTCTCATTCAGCCAGGTCATGGTTATCCAAAGTTGTTTAAATCAATCCACTGGACTTTAAGAAAGTCCCTTGAAGATGTTTCATCTCTCATCCAAGAGGCTTCTTCAGTTCTGGTGGTGTCTGGTGTTGCCTCAGCTTTTAAACCTCTGTGAGGTGTGTCCAGGGCTGTTATTCCAACGACCAATACCAAATATTTATTGGGTCTGTTTTGGTCATCCCAATTTAAAATATTACTATCATGGAGAAAAGGCGTGTCCTGTCAGTCATTCTCTAATTTTTCTATTTCTCCGACAATGTCCCGAAATACCGCTCGCTCTTTCTACGATAACTTGCCATTCAAAGTTAGAAACACAATGCATAAATGCATGACACAATCAAATGAAATGTCTTGGTTCCATTGTACAAGACAAGACTAAAACAGTGTGGCAAGCATATTACTGACAGTCAGAGCACACACAACCACTGACAAGAACAAGAGCTATGCAAGATGAAACTTTTCAGAAGGTTTACTCTGTTTTTCAGTGCTCAAACATGCATTTGGCTGTAATAAATGTAGAACTTAGTTTTATAGTGTTGGTTCTTTTGGCAACAACAGCAGGCAGATCAGAAGACGCATGAATATTTTAAGACCAGGCTTAAAACGTTCCTTTTTGACAAATCTTATAGTTAGGGCTGACTGGGTGACCCACAGGGGTTCGGCTTGTGTCTTCATTGCACAGCTGACTCCCTCTTGGACGTCCCTTCGTTCTGCCCCTAGTCATGCTGCTATAGGCCTAGGCTGCTGGGGGACTTTTCTTGACGCACTGAGCCCTTCTCTATCTACCTTTACATTTAATATGTACACACGTGGACAAAATTGTTGGTACCCCTCAGTTAAAGAAGGAAAAACCCACAATTCTCACTGAAATCACTTGAAACTCACAAAAGTAACAATAAATAAAAATTTATTGAAAATTAAATAATCAAAAACAGCCATTACTTTTGAATTGTTGATTAACATAATTATTTTAAAAAACAAACTAATGAAACAGGCCTGGACAAAAATGATGGTACCTCTATAAAAGATTGAAAACTATTTGACCAGAGTGACATGATTAACTCAGGTGTGTCATTTAATTGACATCACAGGTGTTTCCAAACTCATAATCAGTCAGTCTGCCTATTTAAAGGGAGACAAGTAGTCACCCTGCTGTTTGGTGAAAAGGTGTGTACCACACTGAACATGGACAACAGAAAGTGAAGGAGAGAATTGTCCCAGGACATCCGAAAAAAAATTATAGACAAACATCTTAAAGGTAACGGCTATAAGACCATCTCTAAACAGCTTGAAGTTCCTGTGACAACAGTGGCTCATATTATTCAGAAGTTCAAGACCCACGGGACAGTAGCCAACCTCCCTGGACGTGGCCGCAAGAGGAAAATTGATGACAAATTGAAGAGACGGATCGTTGGAATTGTATCCAAAGAGCCCAGAGCAACCTCCAAAGAAATTAAAGGTGAACTCCAAGGCCAAGGTACATCAGTGTCAGATCGCACCATTCGTCGTTGTTTGAGCCAAAGTGGACTTCATGGGAGACGACCAAGGAGGACACCACTGCTGAAAAAAACTCATAAAAAAGCCAGACTGGAATTTGCAAAAATGCATGTTGACAAGCCACAAAGCTTCTGGGAGAATGTCCTTTGGACAGATGAGACCAAACTGGAGCTTTTTGGTAAGGCACATCAACTCTATGTTCATAGACTCAAAAACCAAGCATACGAAGAAAAGAACACTGTCCCTACGGTGAAACATGGAGGAGGCTCAGTAATGTTTTGGGGCTGCTTTGCTGCATCTGGCACAGGGTGTCTTGAAAGTGTGCAAGGTACGATGAAATCTGAAGACTATCAAGGCATTCTGGAGAGAAATGTGCTGCCTAGTGTCAGAAAGCTTGGTCTCAGTCGCAGGTCATGGGCCTTCCAACAGGACAACCATCCAAAACACACAGCCAAAAACACCCAAGAATGGCTGAGAGAAAAGCGTTGGACTATTCTAAAGTGGCCTTCTATGAGCCCAGATCTGAATCCCATTGAACATATGTGGAAGGAGCTGAAACATGCCATTTGGAGAAGACACCCATCAAACCTGAGACAACTGGAGCTGTTTGCTCATGAGGAGTGGGCCAAAATACCTGTTGACAGCTGCAGAACGCTCATTGACAAATACAGAAATCGTTTAATTGCAGTGATTGCCTCAAAAGGTTGTGCAACAAAATATTAAGTTATGGGTACCATCATTTTTGTCCAGCCCTATTTCATTAGTTTGTTTTTTTAAATAATTATGTTAATCAACAATTCAAAAGTGATGGCTGATTTTGATTATTTAATTTTCAATAAATTTTTATTTATTGTTACTTTTGTGAGTTTCAAGTGATTTCAGTGAGAATTGTGGGTTTTTCCTTCTTTAACTGAGGGGTACCAACAATTTTGTCCACGTGTGTATACCGTTATTGCAGTACATTCACTCTGTTTCCCCCTGTGCTATTTCTCCGAGTTTCCCTGGTCCCAGAGCTGGATGCTTCAGATCTGCGGTCGATGTTCCACCAGCTGGTCCAGTCTCCATCATGTCCACTGTGGGATGCTGCTGCTGACCTTCCTCCAGCCCTCTGCTTCCAACTCCCCTTTTTCACCAGTCAACTCTGCATCGCCCTCACTATACTTGTTATGCTAACTTTCATACTGTTTGAATTTTACTGCTAGCTATATATGGAGTATATTTAATGTCAGAGCCATACATCATAAGAGTAAACTATGAGTCAGTTTTCAATGTTAGCTTATACTTTGTTTGTGTCACATATCCTGTCATGCATGTATCCAAATGTGTGTTGTGTTTTCCTTGCTTTCCCACCCCTCCCTCTTCTCCCATCCCTCCCCCTTGCCCTCCTCTGTCCTTCTCAACCCGCCCGGCCAGCAGGCAGATGGGTCCCCCCTATAGAGAGCTGGGTTCTGCTTGAGGTTTCTTCCCTGTTAAAAGGGTGTTTTTCCTTGCCACTGTCGCCTTTGGGCTTGCTCTGGGGGTCAGGCATATGGGTTCTGTAAAGCGTCTTGAGACAATTTGACTGTAATTGACGCTATATAAATAAAATTGAATTGAATGGAATATAACACTAATAATAGTTTCTAGAAATTTCTGAAAACACCTGCTACTAAAAATAAAAGATGGCAAATAAGCTTTCAACAACTAATTGTGGGTGGTAATTGAAATAAAAATGAAATTTTTACTAAGGAACAAGTTTGACTAGATATTTTCATTATATAAGGCATGCAAATGAACTGTAGCTTTCCTAAAATACTAATCATCTTTTTTCCAGATGTCATGAATTATATAATTAATATGTATTTTTTTAAAGTATAAAATAAAATAATTAAAAAAAAACAAACAAACCTGAAGTACACCATCATCTAAATTATCATCCTTTGCTTGAGCAGCAAAGTGTTTGCTCTGTGGGCACCAAGGCCAAACCAAACGCTCATTTCCAGTGCACTGGCATGTTCTGTTCATTAGTTCTTAAACAGCCCAACATGTTTTTCATTTAATTGCACTATTATGAGTGGGTTAAACTGTTCATGTCTTTGTGTGCAGCATCATCAGCAGGCAGCGTTTATTTCTAATGAACATGACCAGAACATGAACCAGAGGTCACTTCCACTGTGCAGCAGAACAAAGCTGGAACATTTGCACTGTTACACTTTGTGTATATTTTCTCCTCAGACTGTCTACCTTGCCAAGTCTCTTGTCTCCACACATCAAACACACTTCCCGTGAGCCTTTGTGGTTGCAAGGGATGATGAGAATGTCCACATATCCCTTGTTGACACATCTACAACACACTCACAAACACACAGTGTTTATAAAAAACACTCTGCGCACAAAGGACTCAACATGTAGCTGAAAAATATCACTGATACGAGGAATAGTCACTCAGTTTTCAGAAGAAGCAGATTACCATCTCATTAGTGACTGCAATAAACATGGTGATATACTAACACTTTATAGTACAGCTTGTGTTTGTGTGTGTGTGTGTGTGTGTGTGTGTGTGTGTGTGTGTGTGTGTGTGTGTGTGTGTGTGTGTGTGTGTGTGTGTGTGTGTGTGTGTGTGTGGTTGAGTCCTTAGCAGCTGAGAAGAAAATAATGGGATGTGTCATGCAGTTCACTGCAGTCATGATTATTTGACAGTTTCTCAGCTGAAACTAAACCAATGTTTCAAACTCTTCAACTAAACACATTAATATGTTTACAAAAAAGCAAAACTAGCTGTCACTAGTCAACTCTTGCAAGAACACTGCAGGTACACAGATCTAAAAACTCTCGTGCTGCATACACGTGAGCACATCAAGCTGGGACTGTGACAAAAACAGATCATGTTACTGTCTTCACAGTGCAGATGCCAAATGTATCGAGAGTCAGCTGCAGTCTGAGCTGAGATATCAACATGTTAGATAACTCTGACTCCCCACTGACATTTCCCCTCTGGTGATAACTATTTGACAGATTACTAAAGCCTGTATGTCCGTTGATACCACACTGATCCCATGTCTTCATTTTACAGAAGATACGCATAGTCAAACAGTGCAAGATGAATATACTGTCATTGATCTACACCAGAGTTCAGAGGTCAGGGTTTCCTACAGAACACTTCACATTCTATGTTCTGTTCAAGGACACTTTGGCAAGGTGACAGGTTGACATGAGGGTTTCAGATTCAGCATTGCTTCTTATATAGTTTAATTACACTGCTGCAGGACATTCAAGACATCCAGTATTTACTTTTTACTAAACAAGACAGATAAACTGCAAAGGCGTTTTTTTTTGTTTTTTTAAATGACACCATTTCAGGAAGAAGCTGTGAA